>NC_045479.1:37853124-38153450 GCF_009650955.1 Corvus moneduloides | reverse complement strand
TGTTCCACGGCTGGGAGGCCCTTTCAGGACCCACAGGTTTTCAGGAGCATCCAAGTCATGTTTAGGCAGATCTCAGTAGTGAGCTGGAGCTGTGCGAGATCTTTTTGGGCTGGCTGCACTCCAGCGCCATTGAAACAAGCGGGAAGCCAGACACCCACTTCCTTCTGCCCTTAGACTGGAGAGGACACAGTTTGTATGGTTTTCCCCAGCTCCATTCTCTTTTATACAAAACCAGCCAAACTTCTTTCTTCTTTTCAGAGCAAAGAGACCTGCAAACAACAGGAAAGAATAACTACTAAGAACTAAACAATAACCAAAGGATGTGGTAGGTTAAATATAACTGCCATGGCTTCCACTTTTGGCAGGAGACTCCTGATGTCTGCATGTCTCTCACACTGTGGGTAAGCAGGTTAAGCTTTGTTGTCTACTTTCAGAATTGTGTAGCCCTATGTACTTCTGGTCACGCAGAACCGTCATAAAGATAAGCTCGCTTGATACCACTGGTGAATTCCTGTCAATATTTTCAGGCCTGTAAATGTGGCAAAAATTGTATATAGACATCTGCATTCACTCTCATGTCTACTGTACAGCAATAAATTTCCATCCTACAAGATCACAGGAAAAGTATCGGGGAAACCAAAGTGTTTGAGTGTTAGAGATTGAATGGGGGTGAGGGGGTTGTTACCATCATCCTTGTAGAAATTTTTGCTGCAATACTCCAGAAGGCAGTGCTGCCAGAGTAAATTAACTGCCAGTGCATATTAACATAAAGTCTATAAAACTCACTTATTTACTTGTTGACACATGAATAATGAAGCCTGAAGAAATGTCAGTCAGTCAAATGGCATTTGAAGATAAGTATACCTCTGTTGGTTCTTTTTTTTTTTTTTTTTTCTTGAAAACTAGTAATATTTGCATCCTACAAGGTAAGCAGTTTTAAAGAACTGGTTTTGGTCTGTCCTTTAAAATATTCATCCTAAAAGGCAACCACTCTTGATAAGTTGTTCAGTTAGGGGAGCTGATATGCCAGTGTCATTGTTTGAGAAATTTAACAATCAACAGAAGTAACAATCCTCATCAAGTAATACTGTGACATAGTGTGCAGAAGAGAAGTATAGGTTGCATCAGCTTTTCAGTGGATACCGGAGTTTACAATCTCCTGAAGTACACAGCGCCCATGGTTTGTGGTAATTTATTCTGTCAAGTCTTTTAGGTGAATAAATTTTTTTCATCTTTAAAAATAATCTAATAATATGCTTTACATATATATTGTTATGCTAATATAAGAATTTAGAACAATTTTTCTGGTATCATTCTGCATATTTCCAAGATGGCATTAATCCCATTTTTATTTTTGAAAGTATTTAAATGAGTGGAGCCTAAGTAATATCAACATTTATTTCAAGTTTTACTGGGGGAGAAAAATCTCAGGGTCCATGTTGTAATACAACAGGGGCTGTAGGAATGTCTAGAATGTATTTCATAGCTCTTAATGAAAGTAGCACCACTTTTCATACTTATGCACATGTTGAAATAATGTCATTCATGTGCTGGTAGGTGTCCTTTTTCTCTTTTTTTTTCTTGGTTTTTTTTTATGGGGAGGAGAAACATTTGAGATATGCTTCTTTCTAGATATACTTCCAGAAAGTATATCCAGTCATCTCCTTGCCTTGTTCTCAGCTCTTATATAGGAAAGAACTTCCCTAACCTTTGAACAAGTTCAAAAAATATAAAAGCAAACAACTCAATTTACAATAAGGTTTGTTTTGTAGTACTCTTGAAAAATAAACCATTTCACCACGGAAAAAATCCCTCATTGTTCTGATATGAGGATTCATTAGAGCCTTGTTTTTTTTAATCATAGAAAAAGGACGAGGAAAGTGCCAAATTAAAAAGTAGAATTAACTGTGCTTAAAATGTAGGAGTTTTTTCCAGATTAACTGATGATTAGAATCCCATGTTATCATAATTCTCAAATTCAAAATCAGAACGGAATAGGAAATGGAGGAAAAAGGGGTTGCTGCAGATGGGGAGGAAATACTTAGAGAAGATTGTATATAGAATTCTCTTAAACTAGTCAAAAATCATTTACTGTAGTCCAGCTGTTCATTTCCTTACTTTTCTTTTATATTTGGCATGAAAATGAATTTATTATTTTTGCAGAGGGTTTTTCTTTTTTCTCTTTTGTTGCTGTTGAGATGAGAATTATCAGATGCAGCTGGGGGATGGCTGTGCTTGGGAAGCTGAGAACAGCAAACTTGGGAAAGAAGGAAACAGGATATGGGATGCCAAGAAAAATACATTTCTGTGGCACTAATATGTAGATTTTCAACATATTTTGTTCACTTTAGAAGAGAAAGAAAAGCAAATCAAAATGCTAAGTAAACACAGATGTTAAATTCTGTATTGGAAAACTCTATTTTATTTACCTCAAATTGCCTCTGTGAATTTCATCTGAGTATGAAGTTATGCACCTTCAACCATGAACTGTCAGACGATGGTGCTGTGTATGGCTGGATCACCGTCTTGTCCATTTCCGAAGTGGCTTATTTTCAATGACATGTAAAACGCTCCTCATGGTTGGGTCTTTTTACTGTTTTAACTATTAAGGCCAGGATTCAGGAAACCATTCCTCTCCAGGAAAACCTGCACATATTGCCAAACATTTGTAGACAGAAAAATACAGGAGTAATGATGCAGTACTTATGTATCTCTTGCAAAAATTTCCCCTTTGAACATAGTTAACCATTTAAAATTGTTGAAGATAAGATATGAAAGATTTTTCTTTGGTACTGAAAAAAATCAGGATTCAAATTAGTACTTCTTCATTGCACTCCTCTTTATATATATCTACAAAGTAGACCCTAAAATCTGAGCTACAGTTCTTGTCTCTCCTTATAATAACTGAAATAAAATGGACTGAGGTGATCTGTCTTGTTTCGATATCCACTTTCGGATTAGATGAACCTTGCTAGGCAAAAAGCAAGGAGTGGGAGTGATGTATGTCCAAAATGATGAATAAGATAAAGATGACAACCCACATCTTGGCATATAAAATAAAGATAACAGCTGTAGAAATTACAAATAGAAAAGCTTTTTGACAAACATGTTATGAACCTCCTTAACATTTCACAATTCTGTTAAAATACAAGGCAGGATGAAATTGCTTGTATTTAGTCTGACTGTCTGGTGCAATCTCCTTCTGGATTGTTGCAGCTGTCAGGATTTGGTTTCATTTCTCCCCACTTGATATCTGTCTCCAAACCTTTTGTCTTTTCCTGAGCGCCTTGCTTGTGTCCTCTACCCACCTGAATAGGTCAATTGCAAGGAATGATCCTAATACTTGCAAGAGAAGCAATCAACATGGTATTTTGCACATAAGTTTTATACTTTTATTAACTGTAAGCTTAAATCTCTCTTAGCTAGATATCTAGACAATTAACTACAACCATGGTCAACAGCTGCTCCTTGGCCACTCTCTTCTTCATGGAACATGACGATAACATGAGGACATGCTAAACAGACTGAACCATGACTTTTCTGTATCCACAGATGTTCAGGAGCCAAGCTCTGCTTTGGATTCAGATATACACCCTGCATGGATTCATTTGAACAAATGTGAACATCTGCAATGCAGATGGCAACACCAAAGCTAGGAGCTCTTCCAATGGTTTCCCTCTAAAGCAAACATACAGGACAGCATGCTTCCAGCATACAGTTAATTTGATCTTAAATTACTCAGGTGAAATAGTCAGATATCTCTTTTCTCTAAAGTAGCCATTTATTTCCATGAACTAGGGAGATTATCTCAGTTGTTGCCTATACCAAGCTAGTTGAGATAAAAGTCACTTGAAGAATCAGCAAGAATTGTATTGGAGCTCTCTGCTGGTGGAGGCCTGGAAGGTGCTTAGCTGTTCTGTCTGTAGAATCCAGGTTAGCAGTTGCATGAGCTCTATTAACTTTCCTTCTTAGGTATGCTGTGGAGAACAACATAAATCTGTGCCTGCAGGTGAACGGTATAGATGTTAGGTGGGAATGGGTTTGAGAGACCAGCAGTGTCAGTAAGTCCAGCCTGTTGCTAATACCTTCTGATTTTGTATTATTTCCTCTCCTTCCTAGTCACCTCATTTCTTGACTTGTTCATATTTCACTTTCTTCTTCTTCCAAGAAAGTTTCAGAGGAAGAAAAATTCCCCTGTTTACCTCTGACTGTGCCTTGCAGTGCCTGAGAGATTTGAAAGGGCTGGAGTGTTCAACCATTTGGGATGAGACGTTCCACATGGAGGAGTCTTGTTTCTGTGTTTTTTTCATAGGCTTAGTTCTTATGCTTAGGAAGGTCTTAAGTTAGCAATAAATAGAAGATCTGTTCCAAAGAGTTTAAAACTCTAAAAAAGAAAACCAAATGTAATCATGAAGTCAAGTAGGAGCTACATTATTACTGCTTTGGTTCAAGGTCTTACGGTCCCCACGAGTCTTCTGCTTTTTCAAACTCATGCTATCATAAGCAAACTTATAGCAACACTAGTTCATTACACTAAGATAAAAAGTAGTATTTTTAAGTTTGCAACCAGCTATCTGGCAGTATTTAAAAACCAATTTAAATGTCACTTCTTAAATAAATTATCTGAGATTATTAAAGTAAGCGAGGAGTCTGAATGGTTTATTTCTATTTTCACAATTTTTAGAACTGCTTCATTACAAGTTTGCTAAGAGGGGTGAAAGTGCAAAATCTTCCCACTTTTTATGCTGCATCCCTTAGGGATGACCTTGCTTTTCTTTTCCTACAACTGGTTGTTGTCATCGGTATAATCCAAGATCAAAGAAGCAGAAGGGAAACGGTTTATTACTTCTTCCCTCTTGAACTGCTATGGTTTCCAAAAGGGTTATTTTTGTAGGTGACACCTGAGGTCTGTTTGCCCACTTATCACTGTTGCATGTCCACATTGCATTTCTGAATCAATGTCCCTCTTCTCTTGTTGGGATGAAGGGAGTTTTTCAGCTAAACCTTGTTTGAAATAACAAAAGTCTGAATGACTATTAGCACCTAGTTGGACCATAGAGAGAAACTTTGCCTTTTCTCTTATGTATGCACAAATGATTTAAATTTTTACAATGAACATAATTAAAAAGAAAGACAGAAAACAATAAACTAGTATGTTTAGTCAAAATTATAAGCTGTTGTTGTCGTTTTTAAAATGGTTTCACAAAGAATGAGGCGATTTTTCATGCTCCAGTAATGAAAAACATGGTCAGGTCTGGTTTCCCTAGGTATCTGTATATGGGATGGTATGCAAGTGTGTGCATATATATTTTGTGTTTTGTTTGAAAGGGCAGCAGGATAACTCACGTCATCTATCTGTCAAATGATGCTACAAATAGCAAATATTCATAATTTGTTTTCATGAAAGGGCATGACTGGTACAGTCAGAATAGGCTTCAAGAAATGCAGTAGCACTAGGTGGTAAACAAATGCAGGTAGAGACCATTTCAAAGCATTTTTAAATCAAATTATGGAAGAAAAAGTACACGTTATTGCCCTTATTCTGCAGCTGAACAGGCCTACAACTGTAGGTATATATATCTGCATTATACCTTAAGATTATGTCTCCCCCACGTACCTCCCCTTCTTCCCGGGTGTCTGGACAGCCCTCTTATGGGGAGAGGACCCAGGTGTAGGACCAGGGCTGCTGCTCTCTGAGCTGCTGTGTCTTGGTGATCTCAGTGCCATGCACTAGGAGAAAAGGCACCTGTCTTCTCAGGCCACTGCCAGAGGTCCCACTGCAATGAGAGCTGTCCCATTGTGCTCTCTGGACACACAGACCATATCCCTGACCACCAAGGTATTACCTAAGATGTGAAGATAGAAGGGATTCTGAATTATTGACAGAGGCAAATGTGACTTTCAAAAACCAACCAACCAACCAAGGCTACAAAGAAACTCTCTCATCCAAGTGGGACTCACCTTCCTCTCTGTTTGTCCTTGCTAGACAAGATCCAGCAGAGGGAGAGTGAGCTGGCTGGAAACACCTCTTGGAAATCTGTGCTGGCACTAAGAGTGCTGGAGCAAAAGCAAAAATATAAAGAAGTTGTGTTAATTTCAAGATTCATTAGGCACAGAGGACATGCTCTTGTTTCCAGTGAAGTTAAGGTCTCATTGATTGTAAAATTCTCATTGTTTGCAGAGGTGCAGGATCAGTCAATGGAGAAAGAATAACCAATGTTCTGTATGAAAAAAGGACATTATTGAGCCAGAATTTTTTTCCAATTTTTAAAGGGACTATTTTCTAAATTCTCAGTGTGGCAGATATGAAACTTCAACAGCATGAGTATAGTTGCTATGTAAGTACAAGTTTACCAGGTTTGAGGCCTGAAACCATCCAATGTTTTAATGTGGATGTCTGTAAAATAGCATGGAGTCTTCCATCAAGTGTCTAGTTTAATGCACATGCTTTCATGATACTGGCCTAAGGCAAGTATGAAGAATTAGAATTACATTAGGAAAATCTGACCAAACAAAGCCTCGACAATATTTCAGCCAGGAGCTCTTGATTCAGTTCCTCACACATGTTGCATGTTTATTGAAGAGCTCATGTGCAGCATAAAGGCAGCAAAATATCTGCCTGTCAATTCTTTTCTACTTATTTGACATTTAAAGACTCTCCTGTTCCATTATCTTTGCTTCACTTCGTGACATTTTTATCAACCTCAACATTAATATGGCAGATTTTACAACTAATACACTTAAAAGGTACAAAAATGTCAGGAACATCAATTATAAAAAAAAAAAAAATTACAGCTCCTGCTGTATCTCAGAGGTAATTAAATGAGCTGTAATTATTAGGCTAGATTAATTAGATTCATTTTCTCATGACCTCCTCAGTTTGGATTATTGTAATTCTTAGTATGTCTGTCTGCCAAGACAGTGCATTTGCAGCCTTGAGTGCAGTCAGAAAGGCAGAGGAAAGAGGAACATTTAAAAGTAAATTATTTAGGTGCTTTGTAATTCACTGCAAATGAGTTCATTATTATCTGTTCATGATAATATTGCCATAATTCCTTGGTGTTTTGTGAATAAGGACCATTATGCTTCCAGGTTGTTGTCACTTCTGGAGCTGTTGGTTAATCAGTGTTCTGAGTGGAGTGGCTTGGTGTGCCAGACCTGATTTGTACAGTCACATGCCAAGCATGCTCATGGGTGATATCAGAGGCATGCTTGCATCTTGGCTGCATTCATTTTGCTTGTCCTATGGCCCTATTACTTGGAGATCAGAACTAGAGATGATTTGAATTTAGTAACAGAAGAAGTAAATCAGGAGTATAGTGAGAATATTCCATGCAGACAGTAAGGAAAGGATGCCCAAGAAGCAAAACCCTGTGATAATTAGACAACAGATACAGGACTGGCAGTGTGTTAGATGATATTTAAGCGAATGAAATGTAGTTTCTTAGGTGTTGCAGTGGGGATCCTGCAACACGCATATATCAAACCAGGAGTCCCGTGGAAAGGAAATATATATGGACAGACAGATTCTTGCTAGATGTTTCAGAGGTGTTTATTTCTCCAGCCGCATGGCCAGAGCTCTGCCCAGGAACTGTTCCAGTCACGGGACCAAGGGTCCTTCTGCCCGCGCAGGGAACACAAACCAACCAATGGGAACGAGGCTGAGCAGGGGCAGGGAAGCCCCGTGTCTGTGCCCTCAGGGCCCCTCTCCCAGGGCTACACGGCGGGGGAGGGACCCCAACACCTCACCCGTTTTATTTTAATAAAAGGAGAATGAAAACAACTGGATAAACATAACAAGAACAGTTTCAAGACAAAACAAGCCACCCTCCTGAGTCTTTAAATGTCCAAACAGATTCTGTGGAACATCTTAGGGCTGACAGAAGGGAGACAGGACTCTCTGAGCATGCTTTGTGGGGAAACTGAGGCAGGAGAGGGTTTAACTTCTTCCCTCCCCCTTTTCATCCCCCACTCGGCATTGGAAAGGGATTTTTGGGGAAACAATTGGCAAAAGCATGGTTTTGTGAGGGAAACCATGGGTGAAAAAACGGATTGGGAATACACTGGGGGTAATAGGACATAGGGTAAAAGGGAAAGGTGGGATTAGGAAAGGGAGACTGTAGGGTGGTTTTACAATAGAGATACTGTCTAACATGACTACGATTTTTTGCATATATACTGCCTTTTACAGGAACACCATCAGGCCCAGTGACCTGCGATGCTTGTAACCCTTTTCTACCTCGTATAATTTTGAATTCTACCACCTCTCCATCTCCCAAGCTTGGGATGCATTTTTCAGGGTTATTCTTTTTAATAGCAGTTCTATGCACGAATATGTCTTGCTGGTTGTCACACCTTGTTATAAAACCATAATTTTGCTTAACATTATACCATTTTACTATCCCTAAGATCTTAGTTACTATGATCTTTTCCTTTTTCCGAGTGGCTGCTGTTTTCTGTCTCGCTGCGTCTTTGCTCTCTCCTTCAGTCGCTCCCGTGTTGGAATTGTCGGGGCTGCTGGTGCCTGCGCGCTCTTCCCGGGGTCGCGTTCGGGGCTGCGTGGGCCGGGCCGGGCCGCGCCGCTCAGTTCTCCGTGCGTCGCCTCCTCTGGTCGCAGCTTCGCTGCCGCTGCCGGGCGCTGCATCCACGTCTCGGCCGGGCCCCCGAGCGACGACCCCCCCGCGCCCTGCTCCAGCGCGCGTCTCGGCTGGGCGCGGCTCCGTTCCACCGCCGCTGCCGCCCGCTACCGCCCACATGCCGCCCCTCTCGGCCGGGAGTTCACGGGGCTCGCTCCACCATGCGCTGCACGCAGCCGTGCGGGCACCGCCGGGTCCCGCCGCGCCTCGCTCCGCCACCGACACTGCGGCTCGCGTGGCTCCACCCGCGCGCGGGAACTGCCTCGCTGCTGCTCGCAGAGCGCTCGGTGCACGTGGCCTGGGCCGCACGGTCCCTGCGCCAGGCTTCCCTTCGCCAGGACACAGCTGACATTGCTCAACCGTCTCGGTAACTAAATAATATTCACGAAAATATTCTTCCATCGGCATATATTTTGACTCAAATATTAACTGTGTCCAAACGGTTTTCCAAAAGCCCTTGGTAAGAATTAAATCCCAAGAAACATAGAAAAAGTTCTTAAACAACCATGCCAGGAAGTGTTTCAGTTCTTTCTGAGCTTGAATCAAGCTAAAATTTACAAATCGTTGTTCAAGAATCGTTTTAAGTTTAAGATAAATGTCCATATGCGGCTCTGAGAGCCAAGAGTCTTCCCACGGTTCCTCCATAGTTTAGATATGGAATAGCAAAGCAAAACCAAGAAGAGGAATCCAAAGTTTCCAGGGTTTACTCACACAAATCGGTCGCTTAGGGATCGGGGATCGTTCTGCCCGCATTCCCACCATTTGTTGCAGTGGGGATCCTGCAACACGCATATATCAAACCAGGAGTCCCGTGGAAAGGAAATATATATGGACAGACAGATTCTTGCTAGATGTTTCAGAGGTGTTTATTTCTCCAGCCGCATGGCCGGAGCTCTGCCCAGGAACTGTTCAATCACGGGACCAAGGGTCCTTCTGCCCGCGCAGGGAACACAAACCAACCAATGGGAACGAGGCTGAGCAGGGACAGGGAAGCCCCGTCTCTGTGCCCTCAGGGCCCCTCTCCCAGGACAACATGGCAGGGGAGGGACCCCAACACTTAGGCATCATCTAACATGGTTTTATCTAAATTTATGTATCCCATCAAGTTTCTTGATTACAGCACTGTTGTATCCCTGCCTTTAGGGGCACAGCTTTTGCAGAATTCCTCAGGCTGAAAGATGGCTTGACCTTCAAAAATCACATGTTGGTGGTTTTTTGGCTGAGAGTCAAATGCTGGTCAATTAAAATTGTTCAGGCAGTGCCTGTTGTTGGATAGGCATTGGCTGTGAAATAAAGTGTGAGGTCAAAGAGAACTTTATGGGTTCACCCTCATTGTAATCAGGTACCTATACTTTAGGTCTTAGCAGTTAAAAAAACAATGTTAGTAGAACAAGGAAACTGCATTATCTTTGATTTGTAGTTTCAAGGCATTCCCCCTGGACAACAACAAAGCTGTTTAATTTTTGGAAAAGAAGCCTCATTAGATGTCAATTAAAAAAACCCCAAAAAAACAACAACCCCAAATTCGCAACAAATTAATGTTTTGTTTTTATGAACATATCTTTGTATTCTATATGCACTTTGGAATCTCATCAGAGATGAAGCCAGATCTGATTTTCTCTGAGAGAAAAAGTGGTATTGTCATGAATGGCAGTTGTAGCAAGAGCAATCCAAAGGAGATGAAATTAAAATGTTGCCTCAAATATTGTCTGTCCTAGGGCTGTCAGTAAAATGCAAACGTTATCTCTGTTCTGTTAAGAACTGAGGGAAAAACTAGAAATCCAATTCCTTTGAATCTCCAGAGAAATAAAAATTATTCCTTCTGATGCTTCTGCATATGAAAAGATTCTAAAATAAAATAAAAGAAAATAAAATTTAAAAAAAAAAATATCCCAAACCCAGGTCATAAAAATTAGAAAATCTTATACAGAGAGATACAGTGCAGCAGCCCACAGCAGTCTTTGGACCAGATATGGTCACCTTTACACTCATGGAGTAACTCCTTACTCAGAAAGTAACCTCATCAAAATGTATGAGAGTGCTCCTGCACTACCCCTCCGCCTGATTGTCTGCAAGCTGAAACTGGCCATTATATTCAGAGAAAACAGAGAGCTGCCTATGGGAACTCAGGAGGGTACCCAGTGTAACCATGGGTGTCTTTCAGCACTTGCAAGGCTACAGTTGAACATGTCCATTTCTTAGGGTAACCGATGTGCCTACAAAGTGAATAAATACCATAAACCTGTGCACTTGTGTCTGTTGTCTGCTCCTCTTAATTCAGGTCCAAACGCACAAACATATGTGTAAATGGTGCTGCCAAAACCAGAGGACTGTTTCACAGTTTGGCCCTTTCTGTGTGTGATCTGACTTGCTGTCATTGGCAGAAAAATGTCCATAGAAAACCCTGTTTTGGGACCTTACACTGGGGTAAAACAGATATCACTTAATTAACTTGTATCGATAAAAAAGTCTGATTATATTCCTGTAATAATTCCTGTAGCAATTATATGCATATTATTAAATAGGTTCCTAATAGACAGCCAGTGTCTCATTAATCTTGAATGTACCAACCTGAGAACTCCAGGGATATCACATGATAATGAAAATTTGAGGAATGTCATATACAACCCACTGAAATGATTCAACACTATAATTTAAATGTAAATAATATACATACCTTTCTCAGCAAGGTGGGCTGAGCATGGGAAAGATTTATTAGTGACTAATATAATGTAAAACAATCATAATTAACTGCATTCCATGTTTGCTTCCCAAGATAATATGTCCAAAGTAATCTAAAGGCCAAAATGTCTATGTTTTTCTAAGCCCGCCTTCATATCTTCAGAAAGATGACTTCTGGGCTCAGGATGGCAGGAAATTGGCCCTCATACACCCTTACTCATTGAACTACAAAAGTAAAACAGTAAAATAATATCCAGAAATTAATTTTCCTGCTGTGATGTCAATTCTAACTTTTAGCATGTTTTCCACTGAACAACCTACATAGTACTGTATTACTCAGTGTAACAGGCAGCAGTGCTGAAAGCTGTTGGCATAGAATTCACACCTATGCAGATAGTAGGCTCCTGTTTCACTAATTAAATCCCATTTCCAAGGGTAAAAGGAATCCTATTTTTCTGTCCCAGCTATCAGGAGTCCTAAAACTTAAGTTTACATCTGATAGCCCCTTTGCAGGGAGGAAATTTTCCCACTAAATTCACTGGGCTTTGGTTCAAGGTCAAAATGAGAAAAATCTTCAGATGTTAACGGCAGAAAGGACCACGATGATAACACATCCTGACTTCTTGTAGTGAAAGACATAATTCCATCAAATAATAGATTCATCAAGACTGCAACTTTTGATCAAGGAACTTCAGACCTTTGAGAAATACAATTTTAGTACAAAGAATGTGAACGATAGAGAACATATAATATACCAAATAATTAGTAGATTAACATTTCTTAAAAATTGGGCATCTTATTTCTAGCTCAATTTTGTCCACTGTTATTTAATCACATGATATCTCACAATGTATAATTTTTCAAAGGGATAGCCAGTGCCATAATGATGGTGCTAGCATACTGCATTCCTACCCAGTGATGGATCTGGCAGTAACAATATCAGGAATAGTCTGAAAATAGTAAAATATTTCACTTCCCAAAAATATTTTACTGGTATATTTTGTGTAATGCAATCAGTCCAGTCGTTTGAAGACGATGACTCTTCAAGGGCACAGGTAAAGAGTTCTGTGAATAAACTGCAAATGAAAAATTGATGCAGAAGACAAGTAATGCATAGAAACTCTGCCCTGCATTAATGAGAATGCTGCGAGGTGGCCATAAAATCACTCTTGTCTAGAAGCTGGAGCAAGATCAAATCAGACTTGACTTTACTAAGTCTCACATTTGGTTGAGAAGCACATGCAGTTTAATTTTGCCTCAGCCGTTGCCTCTCTGCATGCGTATATGATTGGTCTTTGGACATAACCGTACAGAGTGATTGATACTTAAAACTACGGAGTGTGAACTGCTGTTGGAATCTGACCCAACTTCCATTGAAATTGATGAGATTTTCCGCTCGGAATATAACTGGATTGTGAGGAGCAATTCCTTGATGGCATTCAGATGCCTAGCAGAGTATTGGCTAAGTGGAAGCTAAATTCTATGTGAACTTTGATTAAGGCTATGGGTTCAACTCTGCTGACTTCCAGTGTCACTGCTGTAGGTGACTGTACCTCACTCTAGAGCAAAAATCTACATCCGATGCAGAAATTGCACTGTAATCTTCACTGAGTTTTTTGATTATTTTTATCCATTTGCTGTAATCAGAACCTGTATGCCCAGTTCAGCTGTTGATACTTGCATTGGAGAAACCTGAATTAAGATGGGTTGAATCCTACCCTAAGTACCTAGGTTGATTTTGACAATCTCTAGACACTGGCAGACAGACCAAGGTGCCCCCTTTAAATTTATTGCAACAGAAGGTAGGGGCTTAAATGCCTTTTAGGTTATGGGCTTAAATGACTAAATATCTGTATAAACCCACAATGTAAATTTGTCACCTGCAGAGGGTGACTTAGATTGCCAAAGGCATGAATCTTTCATGAGTTGCTTCAAACCTCTCATGAGTTGCTTCTGTCTCTCTGCCTTTACATTATAGAATGGTAACAGTGACTGCCTGAAGCTGGGGGCATGAATCCTGGCTATAACACTTGATCTTTCATGTTCATGTGTACGTCGTCACAGCAGTGCCTACTGTGTACTTTAAACAACATTTGCATCACTAAATTCTGTCCTATAAAGATACTAACTAAGCAACATACATTGTTTTATGCAATCATGAATGAAAAACCCCAAGAGATATTAACCAATGAAATGTGCTAAATTTAGTTTAAATGCTTCCTGGTTTCTAATATTTAATACATGTAGCTAGTCATCACTAATTCTCTCTAATGTATAAACTGAAATACTATAACTGTATTAACTGTATAATTATTACTTCAGGCACTTTGAACAACATATTCTACAGAGAAGAGATTTTTAAATAAAACTAAATAATAGCAAACATATAATACAGAATAAAAGTTTGTTTTATTACCAATTTGGATTTGCATAGCTCTTAAAGAAAAATATCCCTGTCACTGTAATAGCGGACTCTGTAAAGGGATTGCTAAAAATTAAAAGATTTCATTCTCCTCTACAGCCTTGTTGTAGCAAGGAGGTTTTCACAGTCTCCTGACTTCTGTGGTGCTGATGGAAATATATTTGTAGTCTAAATATGCCAGGAAAGTGTTCCAGTAGAGATTATAGGGTAGCTGGTGCCACTGTGATTTGCTTAATTCAAAGTGGTGCTTGAAAGAGACATTTAATCTGCAGTGGACAGAAGCTGCAATGCTGATACTGAAAATGACATTTAGCAACAATTTCTGATGGCTTTTTCTGAAAGTGGCTTGGAAAAGCATCTCACTGATACTAGTGGTGGAGTTAAGCTTCTGAATTTTACATATGAAGATGGTGGAGGGAGAGCTATATTTAGATGAAAGGGATTCACTTCTTCCTAATACCATGCAACCAGAAAATCTGAGGTTCTTCGTTTCAACCCTGACTCAAAATGGTTGATGTTAATTTTTTCATTACTTTCACTGACCTCTCTGGAGACCAGTAAAAAGGCTGCCTAAAGATCAAAAGTCCAGAATTAAATGGTATTTACATGTGTAACAGCCAGTCATTTCATGGAGTGATTTTGCTGATTTTAATTGAAAATTAAGATGCTAAATACTTTTAAGAATCTCAGCTAAAGTGATTTAAAAAAAACCCAAACAACTATACAAAGTCCTGTGTTAGGTCTGCATGCTTCCTTTTTTTCTTAAATATTTGAGTCAATTGTCATACTATTCCTGCATTAAGACAAATATCTTTCACTCCCATCACATCATCTCACTGTCTGTGCATTAAGAGCCAAGCTGGGAGTTTCTAGAAGTCAAAAAAGGTAAAGTTTTCACCAGCTTGAAATCCAACCAGAGGTGTTTAAGTACTGGCTTCAGATCCTATGTCTGTTTCCACCTTCTGCACCTAATCCTGTTTGTAATGAAATCTAACTCATTAGCCACCTTGCAAAACATATCCCCTGGTCAACTTCCTCCACTCTGAAATTCCAATGGGCCATTAATGTAAATTTGATTGTGGATAGTGACAGAGTAGGAGGAATGGATTTATATAGAAGAGGCAGTTAAAAATTCATCAGTAGCTTTAGTGTAAAGAGATTTAATTGAATTCATACACAGGAAAGCAAACCTGAGGAACAGTTGCTAGTAATCCCCTTTGAAGATAAACACGAGACAGTAGGTATGGCATACAGTTTATTAAGATATCTAGATAACCACAGGGGAAAAAAAATGTGAGCTGGAAACAAGTCAGAGCTTGAAGCTTTATAGAAGATTATGGTGGTGAGAAAATATTACGAGGAGGGTTTCAATATATCTCAATATTTCTGACTGCAACAGGAAGTGGTCCATAAAAAAAAGAAAGGTTAAAAAATTATTTCAGACAAGTATTTTCAAAAGCTTTTCATTATTTGAAAGCTCGCTCTTTGGAGGTTGAAGCCATTAATGGGGTCCACAGAATGCGTTGTTGAATAACCTGAAATTGAAAAGGTGAAAATCACAGGCTATTGACATTTCCCACAGGGGGCACATGGAATTTCTAGGGTAAAAAGTTACAAAAGAGAAAGTAAAAGGGGCTCAATGTCACTGTGACACACAGAGGATGTGTGTTTAGTTTGCTTTTCAATGAGGCTTGCTGATGGAAAGGAAAGATTTCTACATGCACAAAAAGGAAGAAGGGCAGGGGATAGGAATAAATTTGAGTGAGTTAGATTTTCAAGAACCAAAGCAATTTCTGTCCAGGCAAAAGAGACAGAAATGAAGATTGATAATGCAGCAATAGAAGCAGGAGCACAGTGCAGAGAGATAGTTACGGATGGTTAAAAGTTTCTGACTAGTTACAGATGTATGTTGCCTGGAAAGCCTATTTTAGGCCCTTAAGCACGTGCTTGATTTTAATGAGATTTATGCTCAGGCTAAATGGTAGGCATGGTTCAAGGACTTTGCTGAACCAGGATCAAAGAGAGAAAACTGTCATTTGATTTAAGTATGGTGATTTTTTTCATATTCCTTTGAACATATAAGAAGAAATTCCAAGTTTTTGTCAGTCGTAACAGTTTAGTAGGAAGATAAAAACCACAGACTACAACCTTCCTGGTATGGGTTCCTGCATGTGGGGAAGAGATCAGAATCAGCAGTTAGCTATTAAAGTTTGAAAATTAAGAAGTAGGAAAGCAAACACTGTCACAAATTGGATGAGAAGTCTGAAGAAAGGGGGTTGAAATGATGCTGGTAAAGGAGGTACAGAAGCAGTGTAAGAAGATATTTTTAACCCATAAGGACATTAAAATTGAACATATTATAAACAGTCGAAATAAAAAGCTAAAAATAAAATCCAGCAAGGAGCCAGAGAAGAGATAGAGATTATATCTTACCAACACTGGGGGGAAGAAAACAATTAATTGTGGGCAATTGGGATGTGTGTTGGACTGGCATGACAAGGTTTTGGTACCAGGCAGATTACAGGGGTGATTTGCATGAGAAGTTGCCAAAATTTTCCCCAATGACTGACAAAGCGAACTCCAGCTGGCTCCAAGATGGACCTGCAACTGGCCAAGGCCAAGAACATCAGTGATGATGATAGTGCCTCTAGGATAATAGCTTTAAGAAGGAAGAAGAAATTGTTGTGACACAGCAGCCAGAGTGGAGTGAAACATCCTCTCTGGGATGTGAGGGAAACATCTCTGCAGACACAAAAGTCAGCAAAGAAGTAGTGGCAGGACGTGCTCTGGGAGCTGGAAGAGAGATTCCCCTGTGCTGCCGACGATGTGAGACAGGCCATGACCCTACAGCCCATGAGGACCACATGGGTGCAGAAATCCACCTGCAGCCGTGGAGGACTCCATGCCAGAGCAGGTGGGTACCCAAAGGAGGCTGTGAGCCTGTGCTAAGCAGTTTTGGTGGCAGGACTTGTGAGCCTGTGGGAGACCCGCACGGGAGCAGTGTGACCCTGAAGGACTGCGCCTTGTGAGAGGGATCAGTGTTGGAGCATCTTGTGGAGAACTGCAGCCCTTAGGAAGAACTCACACTGGAGAAGTTCATGGAAGACTGTCTCTCCCATGGGAGGGACCCCATGCTGGAGCAGGGGAAGAGTGTGAAGAGTCCTCCCCCTGAAGAGGAAGGAGGGACAGAGACAGTGTGTGATGAACTAATCTCAGCCCTCATTCTCCATCCTCCTGTGTGCTGTAGGGGAAGGAGGCAGAGAATTAGAGTAAATCTGAGCCTGAGAAGAAGGGATTGGTGAGCATTTCAAGATTTAGTTTTTATTTCTCATTATCTTATTCTGATTTAATTACTAATTGTAGAGGCCCACAGTAATAAATTAAATTAATTTTTTCCCCAAGTCAAGTCTGTTTTGCCTGTGATAGTAATGGGGAACTGATCTCTCCTTATCTTGGCACATGATGCTTCTATTACATTTTCTCTCCTCTGTCCAGCTGAGAGGGAGGAGAGATAGAGGGCCTTTGATGGGCGCATGGCATCCAGCCAGGGTCAGCCCACCAAAGGTTGACGCACTGCACAGTGTTAACAACATCCAGGGAAATGTTTGTCTTGTGCTGATGCTCACCAAACAGAACTTCAGCCAAGTCCCCCCCTTGCTGTTTTCAGGTCTCTGCTCCTCACGCTCCCTCTCATCCTTCTTTCTGCATCCCTCTCACTCCCCTAGTGCTTTGCTACTTACAACTGTGCAAGAGTAGTAATAATTCACACTCATCCCTCTTACCACATTCTGCTATAGATAACTTGGCATGAAAAGGAAAACTGGAAGGCAAATAGGAGAGCAAAGACCAAGACATTTCAACTGTCATTTCAACTGTACTCTGCCCTACTGAGATAGATATATAGATAACTCTGTTGAAATGAGGCAACACTATATAACCAACATGAAACACCTCTGCCCAACCTTACCCCCCTTCGCTCTTTAGGTTGCAGGGTTCTTCTGGCAGTAGGGCATGTATTTCAGCATGTTTATGCAGCAGCCAGGACTCGAGGGATTTCCTATCATTATGATGACTTCAAGTGATGCCAGAACAAGGGTAATATTTATAATACTGATAAATAAAACTGTTTATAAATAAAATAAAAGAATACAGAAAAGAAGCAAAGATGTATGCCAAGCTTTACTTCAGCTATCCAAATAAAATAATAAATAAAAGGAAATTTCCTACCTTCTAATAAGCCAGATGCATAAACGAACACAGTATTTAACATTGCGTTGTTGTTACTAGGCAAAACAGTGAGGCCAGCAGCTATCATACATTTTGAAATCCCAACCAATTAAGAGTAAATAAAAGAATAGTTAGGAACAATATAAAACTGATGCTGCCTGAAGAATAAAAACCAAGTTTGACCTGGTTTTCCATGCACATGAACAGGTGCTGTGTTCCTAAATTTAGTTAAGCTACAGGTATTTCTACCAGCGTTGTAATGCTAGGTTTAGTTTACCAAGCTGCAGCTTACCCTGAGAGCTCAGCGGAGCTGCTTAGGGCAGTGTGTCCATTTCGGACGGCTCCGCAGTTTTACCCTGGTAGCTATCAGCTTTACAACACAGTGACGGCAAAGGAGGCGAGAAGGGTCTCCCCATGAGGGTTTCAGAAGACTTTTAATGGTTGCATCACGGCCCAGCAAACCCCAGAGGCAGAGAGACCTCCTGATCTGGGCACAGGGGCTTTTTCTCAGGGGCTCAGGGGCTGTACATGGGCGGGGTTGGGGTGCAGGAACCAATAGGGAGAGCCCGAGGGAGTGGCCAGGACTAGGGGCACGGGAAAAGTGAGGGGGGGAAACAATGTGAAAGGCATTTAATAAATGAATCAGTGGGAAATACAACACCACATACCAGCTACAGTGCTGTATTACTCTACTAAGAACAAAAACAGACAGTTTATTGCAAAACAACACTTCAACTGTAAACCAAAGTGAAATACCTATATAAAATATTGTATGTTTACCAGCATCTGTGCAGTAAATACATCATAGCCCTTATGAAAAATAAACACGAAATGTAATTACGCAGACTGTTTGTCAAGATATGTTTGTGTCTTGAGTTCTTGCAAATGCTAATATTGCTTATTCTGCAGAGGTGCCCAGGTCAGAAATGTCTTACAGGTCTTACATAAATGCACTGAGCTAGACCTTGCAGTGTTCCAATTATTGCTGGCACAAGTGGTAACGTTTTAAGGCTAATGAACCTTGTTCCAGTTTTCTCCGGAAGGTGGAGGAGGAGAGAGCTTGCAGTGAATCTCCCAGGCGATTTACGGAAGGAGAGTTTGCTGACCTGCCAGTGGCCAGCAGTCCTTATATGCACTTAGAGCTATCAAGGTCAGTGAAGGTTCATCTCTTAGGGAGAACTGCTGGGGCAACTGTGCAAAGGGCTTTGCTGGGAAGCTTGATTACAAGGCAAAATAGATGATCTTACTCTGATTCACTCTGCAGGGCTTCCTCCTCTTTAAATTTATTTCTGTAGACTATATTCTGAGTGTAGGCACAATAGGCAAGTAATTTAGGTAATCGGAGTCATCTTGATTGGACCAGGCAAGGGCATTTGAAGTATTGATTGTAGCATCTGTGTGATACAATTAAAGCCAGTAGGCAGAATCCATCCATAAATCTTGGGTGAACTAGGACCATTCTTCTGCCCGTACTTGAGGATGCACACAGCTTCTTAATGTACCAAAAGTATCTTGCTATGGCATTTTGCTGTCAGTAGATAATTAGCTGCTACTGTTGTCCATATAGACAAGAGCCTTCCTCTAAAGAAAATATTCTGCTACTGAAATTGAGATAACAAAAGCCCCTATCTAGTAATACCCACCTTTCCGTGGGTCCACATAAGGTCACATTCTTGTGATGAAATATACATTTCATTACACTTGATGAGATATATGCCTTACTTTCTGAGGCAGCAGTGGACAATATGTGATGGCATCTATTAATTTCCTTGCTTTTAAGTGTTTCTGCTTTGTTAGTAGGAAAATAGCCAACTAAATTGGGTTGTGAATTTGGGTTTTAAATATATTGCAAATGCATGATTTAATACATTCCCACGTGACACTGAAAGGCTGGAAAGACAAAAGATCTGTCTAGATTGTTTTCTGAGGCACAGCGCTTGCACAATGCAAATCCAGACAGAAAGCCAAGGGGTTCAGGGAAATTCTATGGAGAAAAAAAATATACGCATCTTTTCTTTAGAGACTTCAGTGTATAGCCTGTACCAGAGGTGGGCTCACTTTGTTGGAACTGTGAAGCAGACTAGACACTCCAGGGTGTAATGCATCCTACTTACCTCAGACAATGAGCTAGGCAGCGGGTTTGGACAAGAGTGAGTGAGGCTCAGCTGGGCCAAAGTGTGCATGTTTGTTGCGCCCAGCAGGAAGAAGCAATGCTTCCTACAGCCACTTAATTGTCTGCAACCTGTGTATAAAAAGTATGTTTCTCTCTGCTAAGAGGCTAAAAGAGTTCTACTGAGAACAAGTCTTCATTCAGGTTGCTTTCTGCTAGGCTCATAAACTTCTTGTGTTTTCATTCCATAAAACTACGAACGTATGGCTAGAATTTTAGTATGATTTATTATCATTTAGTTTTCTTTCTGTGTCCTGTCCCCAGTAAAGAGCACTGCATAAATACCTGGCTTGGATAAAAAAAGATAGATTTCTGAAAGAGGAAAAATTAGAAGACTGAGGTAAGGAATAATTTTTGCTTTTGTGATCATCATATCATATTGTAAATGTGCACGGTAATTTGACCGGACTGTTGGTGCTCATTATGCATCTCCCTGAATTAACATCAGAGCTGTAGTAAGTACTGACTTAGGGTGCTTAGTTTCTTGTAGGGCAGTTAATCTTACACTGAAATATACATACTTATATATATACACACACACATATATATGGAGAGCTCACATCTAAATGCTTTTGGGGATGTTGACATAGAAGACAGATGATGCAAAAGTATTGTCTGCCTCTCTGGAATCTATGAGGAATTAAGGAAGAGTGGAAGGAAGGGACTTCTTTCAAGGTTGTGCAGGAACTTTGTGTAGGCAGGCAAGGAAATTAAATCTGTATCTCCATCCCAGAGCCCAGAGTAAAGTGTGTGAAAGGAGGTGGCCACATCTGATATACCCTCTGCATTTGAACCTGTTGCCCGCATTTATAGTATCCTGCTCAACCCTCAGCTGAGGCTCCTCCTGTAAGCCCTGTGTTACATTTGTCATTTCTGTGTGAATGTCCTCAGTCATCTTAGGTGGCACTACAGGTTTCTGGGCAAGCAACTGAATCAAGTTCAAAATGTTTAAGGACTAAGCCTAAAATTATTAAGTGGTGGAAATGAGCCAGAGAATTGAATATTTGACTGGATTACTTGAAAAAAAATTGAAGAGTGTAGTAATCTAAGCAAAAAGCAACAAAATGGAATTGTCCCCAACTTAAAGACTTAATACAGGGGGTTTTCTGTAGAGAAATCTGGAAGAGCGTATTGTATAAAGTAGACAAATAGGCTTGGATAAATAGCATTTTTTCAAATGGAGGGACAAATTGTGATAACCAATTTATGATGCCTAATCTTTAAAACCTTTTAGAATCCTTCAGAATCCTCTGAGGTACGTTTTCTGACAGCTTGAAGACATTTACTTTACCATTAGTTACTTTTCTAGAAGCTGCGATCTGTATCTCTAAGTTGGATAGTCTTTCCATGATGCTGCTGCCTTTTGCTCAATTAGGAAATTCCTATGAAATCTTTTTGCATGCAGTTCCTAAACTTGACAAAAGGAATCCAACTCTGATTACATCTTGACAGTATAATATTCTGAACCATCTTCCAAGAAAAAAATTCCTTCTTAACTAGGATTATAGCAAGATAGATACTTTGTAATGCAAATGTGCATTTCTGTGCAGACATTATAATCCATGTTGGAGGTTTCCTTGAACTCTAAAGACACTGTATTTTGGATTCACAGAGATATAGTTGAAAAACAAAATAAGCTCTGAGATAGAATTTTTGAGACTGTATAGAGAGAATTAAGTGGATACCAAAAGTCAGTGATGTCAATGTTCCTAGTATCATTTTGTTTTGCCTGAGGATCAATCCTCAAAGGTACTGGATTATTTTTTTTTTCTCCTGGATAAGTACAAAATTGAGTGTATGTGAAGTTTATTCCCTCCTCTGTATAAAAATCTCTTCCATCATAGAAAGTTTTACGAATCCTGTTTACAAAATCCAGTTAAAGAAGTAATCCTAATGCCTTCAGTATCCAGAATATCAGTTCTATGATGTGGTCATTGCACAGAATCTGCAGTATCTTTTGTAATGCAGCTGACCACATGTTAAATGATCATGCTGTTTTTCATCTGACCCCAAAGTATTGGTGGCTTGTTTTGGAGCAATGACTCACTTACGACATGTGTATAAGAGTTCTCTTCAACAGTTTATTTCCTTCATAGACTATTTTAAGGATGTCAGTATGTATTTTGTCTATATTTCCACAGGCTCTTCCCCTGGAGATCTATATGACTCCATCTGTTCCAAACAGCTGCCCAATACTTTTGTGAGTGTGAATGTGTGTGACTATGTGTAAATAAAAATACAGTAGTAAGAAAGCCAGAGACTTTCCTGTGGCTGAGATATCACCTGCATAGTTATAATGCAGTGTTTTACATATTCCTTTGTCTGAAGAAGACCTATTGCCTTTCTTTCTCAGTAGAGGCAGTATGCTGAATTTCAGCTATTTCTTGCCTCCCTGTAAATATGCAAAGATTTTAATATTTTTTTTATTGTAGGCAGTACTTGATTCTATAAGAGGGATGGCTAGAGGTTGTGACTGATACTACCATTGTTATAGGGAGATTGTAGGGAGATGTAATTGCTTTGTGTATCTTGACAGCTCAGAGTTTTTCTGGATCTGTCAGCTCTGATCTTCCGGTGACTGAGTAAGCTGGTTTGCAGGGTGATGTTTCCCTTTCTGAAGCATCCTGCTACAGTTATCCATGCCACAGCTAACTTCAGGTTAATCTGGTGTGACATGGACTGTACTGGTCTTTCCTGAACAGTAAGGCAGTTCAGAGTCTTTTAATGATGTCCAACACAGTGTTCTGCTTGTTCAGCTGATACAAGTAGATGACCCACCCCTGTGTTTCGATTTCTTTAACACCTTCCTGTTCCTTTAGAGATGTCATTCAGTGTAGAGATAGCTTTCCAAAAAGACCTAAACAAGCTGGCACTAACCTCCTTCACACACTACTCCCAGAATAGATTTTGTTTGTCTTCAGTATTAGCATGTAACAGGAGATTATTAATACAGAGCTCTATAAGAAAATAATTATTTAATTTTGGGGAGGCTACAACATAAATTATTATACAAAAAGAAACCTGTTACACGGCAATATGATACAGCATGTTTTTTTCAAGTGTGCTTCACATTATTCTGTTGTAGCCACTGAGCCAGTGATTGTGATGGCTGAGGGGCCAAGGAGCCCCGAAATAGCAGGGGCCTGCTGGTGGATCAATTCTGACGCTTAAGAACACCTCCTGACCTCATGGTGAGAAAGGAAAAGCCTCTCCTGTCACGCTTTGTGGTGCTATGCAGACTTAGTCTGTTTGACTGACTTGTACTCCTACATGCCCCCAGACCTTCCCCACTGACTCTCTTTCCCTAGTCCTGCCCCTGTGCCCTCAGATCATTGGTTCTGATGCTCCTTCGGCTCCGGTACATAAACCCTGGATCCTGCATGGTTTGGTCTCTTTCGTCTCTGGTTCCCTTCGTGGCAGGATGCAAGAAACCATCTTCTGTGGAATGCCATGCGGGAGAGCCCTCCTGACTCTTTGCTTCTGGTAACACATGAGCTATCCAGCTTGGGTGTGTGCGAGTAAGAGTCCGCGCCAACAGCCACGCAGGTGAAAGGAGTAAGCTTGCTGGAGCGCTGTACTGCACCCACTGGAACCATTCCTTGCCAGGGATGTTTCGGGGAAACGCAGCTACCCTTCACGAACCCACACACAGTGTGTTATTATTCAGTGATTGTTTCTCTGTTGAAGTTATTCAGAGTTCTGAAAGTGTTTTGACAATACCAAGTTGTTTGACCTGTTTCAGAAAAAGTCTTTCAATAAAGAGATTTTTGGCTTAATTCTGAAATCAGTTTCAGATGATTCCCCCAAAATGAAACACATCTTCCTGAACTAGAAAACAGATCTCAAACCACAGACCCAACTTAGTGAGCTTGTACAATCAGTTTGTCTTGTCAAGAATAATATGTATGGATAAAAATAAGTCAGAACTAACATTTCATTTAGCATATTCATTTACTTCTCACAGTTTATGGCATTTGTTTTCTTGTTGGCTTTCATTTTGGTCCTGAAATTATGTTATACATGTTTCCAATATACAATGCTTTTCTTCTTATTTGAAGAAGCAGAAGACAATACATAAATATTAAATTTTTGCTGTTTTTTTAAAAGAATATTAATACTTCTTGGCAGTTACCTAGAATTCTACATAATTAACTATTCTACATAAGTAATTATTGAATTCTTATAACATCCCCACTAAGGAAAACAATTGGATATTGCTATCCTAACTTCACAAATAAAAATGTGAGCTAAAAAGATTAAAGTGCGTGTCCTGACATAAACATAGAAACATTTGATTTCAGGGACATGATTATTTCAGGATCAAACAGCTACATTCAAACCACTGTAATAGTTGTTTCTCCTGTATTGAACTACTGACGCTTGAGAAAAGAGACTGGATTTTTTCACTGCATTGATGTACACTAGCTATTTCAATTAACCTTTTCTTTTTTTAACAGCAAAATCTGCAAAGAAAACTTCCAGTAAGCCAGAAGCTAAAATAGATGCAGATATGTGTTTTTCTACCTTCCGCCTCACTGTCTAAAGGATAAAACCAATCAGAAATTAAGTTTTCAGAGGGTAACTTACCCTCATTAGGCATACTTTCTTGAGATCTGTGCACTCATTTGTGATGAGACAAATGAACTCTAGCAATATTGCTGTTCAGGAGTAACCCAAGCAAGTGCTGACATGCACAATTCCATTGTTTTTCAGGACACTAATTGGAGATAGTGACTCAGCCACTTCCCTGGGCAGCCTATTCCAATGCTTGACAGCCCTTTCCATGAAAAACATTTTCATAATATCCAAAATAAACCTCCCCTGGTGCAACTTGTGGCCATTTCCTCGTCCTGTCACTTGTTACTTGAGAGAAGAGACCAACCCCCACCTAGCTACAGCTGACTTTCAGGTGGTTGTAGAGAGCTATAAGCTCTACCCTGAGCCTCCTTTTCACCAGGCTAAACAACAGCTCCCTCAGCCACTCCTCATATGACTTGTGCCCCAGACTCTTCACCAGCTCTGTTGCCCTTCTCTGGATGCTCTCCAGCACCTCCAAGTCTTTCTTGTAGTGAGGGGCCCAAAACTGGGCACAGGATTTGAGGTGTGGCCTCACCAGTGCTGAGTACAGAGGGGCAATCACTGCTCTCATCCTGCTGGCCACACTATTGCTGATACGGGCCAGGATGCCATTGGCCTTCTTGGCCACATGAGCACACACTGGATCATACACACCTCCTGCAGGTCAGCACCCTCAGGTCCTTTTCTGCTGGGCAGCTTTCCCAGCTGCCACCCCAAGTGTGTAGTGCTGAATGAGGTTATTGTGATCCAGATGCAGGAACCATCATTTTGCCTTGTTGAACCTCATAGTGTTGGCCTTGGCCCATCTATAAAGGCTGTTCAGATTCCTCTGCAGACCTTTCCTAACTTCCATCAGATCAACACTCCCACCCAGACTGATATCACCAACAAACTGACCAAGGCTGCACTAGAGCCCACTGTCCAGATCATCAGTAAAGATATTAAACAGGACTGGCCCCAGTATACTGAGTCCTGGGGAACACCACTAGTGACTGGCAACCAGCAGGATATTTCTCCATTCACCACCACTCTCTCGGCCTGTCCATCCAGCCATTTTTTTACCCAGTGCACAATACACCTGTCCACACCATGGGAAATCATTTCCTTCTGGAGAATCCTGTAGGAACCAGTGTCACAGCCTGTACTGAAGTCCAGGTAAACAACATTCACAGCCTTTCATAAATCTATTCAACAGGTCACCTTGTCATAGAAGGAGAACAAGTTGGTCAAGCAGGACCTGCCTTTCCTACACCCATGCTGTCTGGGCCTGGTCCCCTCGTCCTGCATGTGATGTGTGATAGCACTCAAGATGATCTGCTCCATGACCTTCCCTGGCACTGAGGTCAGGCTGACGGGCTCATAGTTCACCAGATCCTCCTTCCAACCCTTTTTGTAGATGAGTGTCACATTTGTGAACCTCCAGTCCACTGGGACCTCCTTGGTTAATCAGGACCCCTGGTAACTGAAGAAAAGTGGCTCACTTCTGCCAGCTCCTTCAGTACCCAGGGATGGGCCCCAAAGACTTGTGTCTGTTTAAATGGCCTAGCAGACCACTTATGATTCCCCCTTGGATTGTGGGGCTTTATTCTGCTCCCCTTCCCTGTCTTCCACCTCAGAGGGCTGCATACTCCCAACACAAATGATCTTGCTATTAAAGACTAAGGCAAAGAAGGCATTAAGTACCTCAGCGTTTTTCTCATTCTTTGTCACCATGTTTCTCCACATATTTGGTAAAGGATGGAGGTTGATCTTAGCCCACTTTTTCTATTAATGTATTTATAGATTATTTTTTAATTGTCTTTTACAACAGTAGCAAGAACAGCTCTAGAGAGAACACAAAAACCAGAACAATGAAAAAGGAAGATCTGGGGATTTAGCAAGCTTAGGTGCAACCCAAGACTCTTCTATTTCTAGAACTCATGTAGAATGCCCAGACATGTGGCAAGCATGTGACCTCTAGCAGTCCCTGAGAAGAGTAGTGGTCTCCTAGAGGTTCCCTGTCGTAAACTACTCTGTCAAAGTGCCTCATATGGGGCTCGACATGAATGTTAAATGTCAATATTTAGGCACCTGAATTTAGATGTCTGAGTGTTATGGTTTAACCCCAGCTGGCAACCAAGCCCCACGCAGCTGCTCGCTCCCTCCTGCACCAGCAGGATCAGGGAGAGAATTGGAAGAGTATACGCTGGAAAACTTGTGAGTTGAGCTAAAGACAGTTTAACACGGAAAGCAAAGGTCCTGCACATGAAAGAAAATTAAAACAAGGTACAAATTCATTGCTTCCCATGGGCGGCAGGTGTTCAGCCATCTCCAGGAGATCCCCATCACGTGGAATGGTTACTTGGGATGACAAATATCATCACTCCAAACATCCCCTTCCTTCTTCCTTCTTCCTTCTTCCTTCTTCCTTCTTCCTTCTTCCGTCTTCCGTCTTCCGTCTTCCTGCTACTTTATACACTGACTATGATGTTATATGGTCTGGAATATCCCTTTGGTCAGTTGGGGTCACCTGGCTGTGTTGTCTCCCAGCCTCCAAGGCGCCCCCAGTTTCCATGCCAGTGTGGCAGTTCAAAAAGGTGAAAAGGCCTTGTCTCTGTGTAAGCCCTTATCAGCAATAACAAAAACTTCTCGATATTATCAAATATTGTGTTCAGCACAAGTCCAAAACACAGCCCCATACCAGCCACTGTGAAGACAATTAACTTTACCTCAGCCAAAACCACCACACAGGGAAAACTGGTTCATATTCTGAGACCCTCATTCAAGGAGTGGATATGCCCATTGAGACAGAGTGGAGAATAGAGTGATTAATCTCACCCTGAACCGAAATCAAGCACATAAACATGGATAATTGGTGTTATTTCAGATATCCCAAGATATATTGCACATGGCTGCTTATGTGATAAGCAAATTTAATTTTGGATGCCTTAACCTGAACCCTATTTCTTCAGGATGACTGGACACATAAGCATATATGAATCAATTCATATTTTGTTGACAGAGTTTGCCATTATCAAGTACTTCACCTGGTTAGAGTTACATTAAAAAAGAGGCAATAATAAATGCTGAGGAAAGTAAAAATGTAAACATAGATTCATTATTGAAGAAACACAGCAGCAGCAAAACATTTGATTAAAAGTAGGTATGTACAATTAAGGGTCTTCAAACAGTCCTGAATATTCTTTTCCATAAAAATTTCTTAAGGATTATGGAGATGAATATTTCTTTTTAAAGCTTTTGCAAGCTTTATCATTATAGCATGGTAAGCCTGATCTATTCGTGACAGCAGCTATGGTGTGTTAGACTCAGGAAAATTTAATGCATTTGAGTTTGGTGTTGCTTTCATCAGAGGAAGTGGAAAATTCAGAACTCTGAGCATGTGAATGTGTCTTCATACTTGTCAACCTCATCACTACTGCTTCATGAACTCAGGTGTTTTTATAGATGTGCAGAATTATCAAAATTTAAGATGGGCAAATATGTGCCACTGTTATGTAGGGTCCTTTGTGATTTCTTTCACTGAAATCCTCCATGATTTCATTGCAGATTTTCATGACAGAATCTGAAAAGACAATAACATTACTTATTGCATTAAGTTAGGTATATATTCTAGAGGCTGTCTGAGAACTCAAATCTGAAGACTAATCATATATTCCTTTAAATACTGTTAACTTTAATAATGTGAATTTTTCATTTTATGAGGAGTATTTGTTCTTGGTCACAAACTTTCCCAGTTATATGTCATACCGATTTCATTTGTTACACTATAATGTGACAGTTATTCTAATAAATACATTGGCAATGCAATATGTTGGGGGGTTTTGTTGGTTTTTTTTGGTTGGTTGGTTTTTTTATGGAATCATGATCAGATATCATTGTTTTACATCAATAGGATTTGAAGAAGCTTGTATATAGTGACTTAATTTCGCAGCACATCTTCTGGTTTATTTATTTCATTAATTTTAAAGGAACATATATCTAGGAGTGTCATTAGGATGAATGCTTAGTAAACCCATTGGAAAATTTATGTACTTTTTTTTTTAAACTGGAAAATCATATCTAATTTGAATTTATAAAATTAGAAAATACATTAGATGTCCTCTTGAACCTGATAACATTCTGTCTACCTCCATATCTTTTTACAGAGTTAACAGGATTTGGTCAGCAATTGTGAAAAGTATTAACCCATTTTCAAAGTTGTTCCTGCCAGTGAATCTTTCAAACCTCCTACTATGAATTTCATTCACCTCAAATGAGGACAAGAACCAGGATAGATCCATCCTAACTTTGTGAGCTGATATATTGGCCTCATAGTAGCCATGGTTTACTGGTTTGCTTACGTACCAAGTAAGAGGTAAAAGATTATGTGAAAACAAAATAACTTTCATCAGAAGATTTCATGTTATTCTGATCTGTGAGGCAAACTCTGATCCAGGCCTGGATCCTGAATTCAGTGCATTTAATGTTAGACATGCAGCTGAAATGCTTACATTTGTAGCTACTTGCCTTAGGCGACCTTTATTTACAGTGGAGATAGGCACTTCCAAGGAGTGATTCAGATCTTAGGTGGTGAGATAATGGGAGCACAACATTAAAGTACTGTATCACTAACCCCTTAAGATAATCAATTTCATGTATTAATTTACAATTAAAATCTCTGCTTTGAAGTTGTTATCTCTAGTTATCGCCCAAGTATTCATACACCAGAGAATTTAGCTGAAAAATTATTTACGAAAAATCAACAATGCAGGATATCCAGGCACAATAATAAGGAAATGCAAATAAATCCCAAAATAGGCAGCAAACAAAATAAACACTAAAATATCAAGAAAATAAAAAGCCAGCTCAAGAAACATAATGCCACATGAGCTGCAATTGAAGATGAGGATT
This sequence comes from Corvus moneduloides, assembly GCF_009650955.1. Taxonomy (NCBI): domain Eukaryota; kingdom Metazoa; phylum Chordata; class Aves; order Passeriformes; family Corvidae; genus Corvus; species Corvus moneduloides. The sequence goes on along the minus strand of NC_045479.1, from coordinate 38,123,845 downwards.
CACAAGGAAGGAATACATGTTCTGTCCATAGCTACACCCTTATGGGCATGCATAATCATCTGCCCAAGTCTGGGCAGTAGATGTAAAAGGTAATGCTTTGGAGAGGCTGCAGAGAACAATGTACTGAGAGAGAAGTTGGTCTACTTTCTGTGCTAGTTTTGTCATTTGGTTGTTTTTTTTCTGACTACCAGCTACTGTGCCAAGTGTTAACTAGAACATCTCCCTTTGTTCATGTTCTTTGATTTACAGTTAGTTATTTATTCACACACGCATTTAGTAACATAAATTATTTGCTATCAAAGACATAGAGTGCTTGCTTAATTTATATGTGTGCTAGCTTTTACAGGTTTATAGAAAGAAGGGGGAATAATATTTCAGAAATAGATGATTAGTGATAACTTTTGGTTTAATTAAGGCTAGAGTGCCAACAGAAAATGTCATCTCCTTGGAGATCTTTTCAGAAAAAAAAAAGTTTTGCTTGCTCTATGCTTTTTGGTATCTTGTTATTATTGATCTCATTCACTGTCTGGTAACTGAGCAAACTAATGACCAAGTGGCACAGTGAGTTCAAAGAGGGATGAGTTCATTTGTTCTGCAAAAGGCTGACTGAGGAGTAGGGCTCCCACATAAAAGAAAAGTTCTGCATCTTTACTGGAGGTGTCTCAAGCTTCTGTCTCCACATCTTTGCTAGAGCAGAAACTTGCAGCATTACAGACAGACCAGATGTATACCTTTATGATAAGTTAGCTGTGGTGGGACACTGCCTACTGATTGCCTACCAGGCTTTCCAAGATATTCTAGTAATTCTAGCAATCAGGATGCCTCTGAAATACTCAGGGATCACACCAGTGTCTTGTATGCTTGTGCAACACAAATGCTTAAGACTAAACATATTATTTCCCTTAAATTAATAATTTGCCATTGTATACAAGTAGTAATGAATTCTTCTATTTATTGGGAAAGGTAATTTTCCACCTTTTTTGAAATCAAGTTTGGTTTGCCATTGGTGGTGCAAAAGAAGTAGAAAGGAAGAACAGAAAAAAATGCACTGGCACAGAAGAGTCCTTTATACAAACAGAATTATTCAGGAAGAAACACATTTGTCCCATAATGAACAAATAATGAATAACAGCAAAGGTGGACTTCATTTATTATTTGACTATTCCTCCTCTGCTTCTTCTCTGATCCCATCATTCTTCTACTGGGCCTTTGGTCCAAGCTTCTCCTGCTCCAACTCAAAATTGCTTGAATCTCCATCTATGTATGAACTCTATTCTTTTGCTCAGAAATAACTACATCAAATTAAGTTTAGCCAGAGTGAAGCCTTAAGCAATATGATATATAAATTATGAACAGCATAAAAGGGCCATTTTAAGTGCAGAGGAACAGGGCAGATTGGTGGAGAGACTCCCTGCCACTGCAGCGCTCAGTCAGAGTAACATGTTTCCAGTTCTGAGATTCCTGACATGTTTAGGCTTTAGCTTAACTAAAGCAGTATTTAGCTTGTCACAGATGTTAAATGTGTCTGCTCAAGTAAGAATGAATGTGTAGACAGAAAACAGTTTAGAGCTGTATACCACTGTCTTTATGCACTTTGCAAATCTGAATATCAAATAATTGTCACCTACAACTTGTCTTTCCACCTTTTAAAACTAATTTCCATGTATTTAAGATTATGTGATAACTTTAGAACATAAGGTCACTGGTCACTGTTTTGAACAGAGCTCAGTGTTTTCAACATTTATAAACTACATACTAGACCTAATAGTTCCTCAAGGAAACACTCAGGATCTCAAATAATTTGAAAAAAAAATCTATCTGTGTTGTTGTATAAATGTATTTTGACTTCTAGAATTAGCAGAATTAAAATATTTGCCCAAATCCCAAAATACTTGGTGCGAAAATGGTCAGAAAGAAAGGAGGCACAAATGTCAGAAGTTTGAGAGACTTCGCAATGGTGGTATGCTGCAGTTGCAGTTGTAAGAAAAACACTTTTTCTACTAACAATGATTTTCATTCTGATACAAACTCACTTTCACTATCCCTAGAACTTAAGGTTTGTGATAATAGAGAAATGTTTAGGGAATCTCACCTGATTAAAATAAGCACTATTTGAAAATAATTTGTTTAACTATAACCAAAATTATATTAAGCCTCTTCAAAAAATATTTTGCATAAAGCTATTAATGTCACACAAATAGTAAAACAGCCTACTGACATCTACTTGTGAATGTTGGGGAAGAGCGTCCTTATTTGGCATTACACTGGCTTATTTTGTTGTGCAGACTTCTGTCATTTTGTTTTTCTTTGTGGGCACTGTTAATTTTTATCCTGAAAATTTAGGTAGAAGTCAATATGCATACACTCTTGTCTCCTGCTTATTAGTCTATAGAAGTTGTACAAGATTAGTAAGCTTCGAGCTTAGTATGGTAACAGAGAGGTGAGTGCTACTCCTTTCTTTCATCAGTAGAAAAAAAGCAGTAGACATGGTCCCAGGAAGAACATTAAGTGTGTCTAAATAAGTGGTTATAATTGCAGAGCTTTCCACAAAAGACTGAAAGGTTGTTTGGCTAAGAATAAAACACCTCTATTCACAATTTGCTGAGAAGTAGAATCTATTAAGTTAATTTACATTAAAAAAAGCAAATTCATGTGATGATAGTATTTAATAGACCTTGTTTTAGTTAATTTGCAAATATTCACCTAAAGAGATGTGCAAATATTACTGGATTTTTTAATGAGTCTGACTCAGACACACACATATATCTAGATTTGAGCACTCAATACCAGGAGCATCCAGACATCCTAAAATAAATGTCATTGGAAAGGCACAGGAGAAAAATTCCAGAAGTCACATATTTCATCCAAAGTAGGGGAATAGATCTCTCATTTACCTGTGAAGGAAAATGCTAGGCACCTAGTTCTGTCCACCACCCAAGCCTCACATACGCCTACTTTTGAGGAACTATGCATAGCTTTTGACCTTAAGGAAAAAACAGACAAAAATCTAAAACTTGTGGCAGCATCTTGCTTTCATCCTTTTCAAACACACCCTTGAGTGGTCATTTTCACCCAGAACTAGCACAACCCGCTCTGACATTTTCTAAGAAAAAATAGTACAGAAAGTCCTGGGAGCAGAGCCCAGAAGACTAGGACATTACTCTAATCGTTATACTGGATTAAGGTTGTTTATTGCTAGTTCTCTTTGGTCCCATGAACTTTACTTTCTTGGCAGCAGAGTGACTTGATGTTAGCAAAAAATGTTGAATGTTCTCATTCTGAATTATGGTGATGCAGAGATTTGGACTAGCAATTTGGCTTGAAACATTCCTAGAATGGCTACACCAAGAATACAGATACACCATTTCCTTTGGAAGTGCTCTAATTACACAGTTATTGTGAGAGAGGAGGCCTCCACCATTACCAACATTGGTTGTGCTCAGGATCTTTGGTACCTCTGAGGACTCATGCAGAGCTTGGCAGTTGTCCACCAACGTTAAAATCACAACAGAACTCTAAATCAGAATAATATATCAAACCACACAACCCAGAACAGATTTTTTTTTACCATGAATAGTGGCTCAGAAAATTGTAATGGAAGCTGGAAGTAAGAATATTTCTCTTAGGAGGCAAGGTAGATCTCCACCTACGCAGATTTAGGTGTCAAAAGGGACAGTCCTGATTTTTAAAAAGTTTTATTTATTTGCCTCCAACTGTTAGGGCAGTTAAGCCCTAAACATGCCATTTGAGTCAATTGTCTACTTGATATGGGCTGCATCCACAAAGCAAAGTAGTTTTACTCAATAATATGCAACAATTTCCTATAGTTTAAGTATTATTCTGTAGTTAGTTGGAACGGGAATACTCCTGGGTAGGTTTCAGTTTGCTGTTATTACTGTAACACCAGCAGTCAGCAAGATCGTCATTCTCCACAGTTAGAATGCTGAGCGTATTCCCACTTTTCTTCATATCAGCTGGTGCAGTTGTACAATTCAGCACATCAGAGATAAAGAGAAAACAAATTAAGCAGAATAATTGCTCAATTTTTGTCTATGTTTAAGTACAGGAAGGATTATATTTTAGAACAAAACCATTCCTCACATACTTTTCTAAATTAATTTGGTCTTCTATTATTTTTTGTAACTTCATACATCATCAGAGTCACTTGAAACCCTATTTGAGAACAATATTAGGGGTTCAGAAAATATCATAATTTTGGTGTATTTTGATATGTATATAAACAAAACATTAATTTAAATCAGTTTTCTTGATTCTTCCACTTAGACTTCCTTCAGGTACTCTGCTGACTACATTATAAGTCAAAAGGAACAATAAATTTGGTCTTTGGGAGGAATGAGGACGTCATGAATGTTGTTACATTTGTTTTGGATGGCAACTGGAAATCTCCCTATCTCACCAAAAAGATATCAGTTGTAATCTGCTACACAAAACATTTCCAAATTCTAAACCTAACTAAAAGAAAATCCTATAAAGTGACTGTAGAAAAGCAGAGTAAATTTCCATTGTTGCATCCACTGATCAGCTGACAATGAAGGAAAACATCTCAAAATCCTGCCTAGATAGAGCAGAGTGCTTTTCAGAAAAAGAACAAGAGAGTATAATGATTTATTTAGACCTACTCAAACTAAGGAATGAAATAGCTATAAAAGGACTTGTGTACAATGGATCCATTTGCATACACAAGTTACACTCCATAAAGAAATTCTGAAATAATTAGATTTAGAATGGTTTAATTTTTATTTTAGGTTTTCTAATCATCAACATAGTTGGATGAATATAAAAGGAGTATTTTAAACACAGAAAATAGCTCACAAAATTGCCCACAATTAAGGGATGACTGCATGTCAATCAATAGATCCAAAAATGAAGAGAAAGACTTCTTTAAAATAATTGTTAATTTCAGCAGCAATTCCCCACTGAATATTAAATAATAATATTTTAAAGTAATTAGGGCTTTGTCACAGTACTATTAGGTCACCACAAATAAAATTATGTGAATTCATTGTGGTTTTGTGTGAGTAATGAGAGCAGCCAGGAAACAGAACAATTCATTGATTTAGATCTCATTATGCTGTAATGTGTTTTTTATGTTGAAACCCCAGGCCTTGATGGACAGTCATTAACAGGCGTTTCTTTCCCTCTGCAGTGTTTGAGCTTTTAGCACTTTATTTGTGTGTCTTTTTCAAAGCACAAAGAGGGGAAAAAAGTCTTTTCAACAGATGGCACCTGACATATGTATTAAATGTAACAGGTGTATGAAAGCCTTGCTCATCAGAACGAGCTTTTCTGTCCATTTGAGCATGGGCTGCATATGCATGTGTTTGTTTATCCCCTCATCGAGGACAAGAAAGCCATCAAGATGTCAATTGCCTGTTGTTAGATTCATACAGGGACGTGTATGTTCTGAACACAGGACATTATCACAGTTGGACACAAAAGCCTCTTGTCAGTGATGCGAGAAAGAGAAACAAAGAAAATATGTTTATTTCATCGAAAAGATGAAAGTTTCCATGTGGTTAATGTGTGTTCTGTGTATTGCCAAACAAACTCAGAGAGCATAACAAAGCTGTAATAAAAATGAAATATTTGGTGAAAACAGGTCAAAGATTATTATTTTTATTGAATTTTCTTTTTAATTTAGACTCTGTATCAAAAGATCTCTGGAGTAGAGTCACATGAGTGCTTTTCCATTTGCAATTTTTTTTTAATTAAACACTCAGTCTGGTTGTAATTTATATTATAGAAGACTAATAACTCCTCTGCTATATCTGAAAACTGAACTCAGCATATCTTTATTTTCCATAAATTTTATGCTGCCCTTTTCTTGAGGAAGAACTTTGAAGGTAGCCTGCTATAAAAATTATTAAATTAATCTAAATGTAAGATTTAATATAGGCAGCTGAGGAAATAAGAAGTTTGCCCAATGGATCACCTCTGGGGTTTTTTTTGCCTGGCTCCCATGGGACATAAAACTTTGTGAGTGTGCTGCGTACCTTTATGATACTTCCTGCCCAAATTTTTTGTCAGTATCTTCACTGGTCCCAAATACATTTGATAGTGAAAAACAGTGTAATTTTCAAAACGTTTATGAAAATATCTATTTGAACAGGTAGGAGTGAAGCTCAAACTAATGGCCTCCAAGAACAAAAGTCTTTGGTGTGGGCTAGATGCCAGCAAAAGCCCCAGGTAAACAGAATGCTTATTGAACCAGTTGGTTTTATCAAAAGTGCTTTTTGCTGTTTTCACTGGGTGATGATTTGGGGGTGTGGGTTTTTTTTGTTGGTTTCTTTTTTTCTTTTTCCTAGAATATATTAAAGGAAAAAAAAAACACATGGAAAATTCTGCCCAAGTGTATTTTGTGGAAGCAGTATATTTAGTCTTTTGCTGATAACAAAGATGCACATTATAAATACATGATATTTGTCAGGATAGCCAATGCTTTATTTTTATAGCATTATTAATTTAAGGTGAAAGTTCAGAAGGATCAGGAACTGGTTTGTTTAAAATCTTCCCATGTCCATGAGATACTATGTCAAAAAATGCTTGTCCCTGTATTGCTTGCATTCAATAGAGATTTCACCTCTTCCTTGTAGTTAACACTAGGAAATGATTTCTAAATTGCCTGTTTAGAAGAATGACCCAGCATCTCCCACTGACGCCCATCTCTGTAGAAGGGTGAGTCAGGATAGTGCAGCCTCCCAAGATTCACAAAGAGCATGATTTTTGCTGGTGCTTGCTACCTTTGTATAGTGATCAGGTAGGTGGGATATTCCTATACAAAGAAACGGACCTACAACTTGATTGCACAAAACGTAGATGGGGCAGACAGTTGTCACTGCCCCAGAGTTTGCCAGGGGCTATTAAACCCTCCCTGTTTTAGCAACCTGGATGCAGTGGGGCACTCACAACCAAGAATGGCAGAGAGAGAGCCTGACTGTCTTGCCAGATTAACTCTGACATAATGGCTTTATCACTTAACTAGGAAGAAGGAGCACTGAGCTTTCACATCCATTTCCCTTCAAACATGCATTTCTAACACAAAATTTCTGTTGAAGTCCTGAAAACAAATTCCAGAACCTTGTTGCTGCCTCTCATTTTTTCCACAAGACATACCTGTTTGAAATGTAAATGCAGCAGACTTGCTTAAAGCTACCCATTTGGTCCTTTCTAAAGATCAGCAAGTGGTGACTCTGCTGGACTTCTTGGCATTGCTTGCCCAGTTTCAACAGGATCACACACAGTTTGCTGTGCAACTACAGCCAGAAAGATGCAGACATGCATACATGAAGTTAAATTCATTCACAAACACAGTTTTCAGTCTATGCAGTGATGGGGTAACGGGTCATGTTTTTGTTGTCCTTATTCTCACATATTTTGTCTTTAACATGCATTCAAAACCCAGAAAAAATATATTTTCATTTGGATCCATTTATTAATGGAATACTGTAATTCACTGGTACATATGGTGTTTGCTTCTTGGCTTTTTTTTTTTAAATCTTAGCACTGTATTGTGTCTGTTACAGTTCTGGAGTGAATCTAAAATTCATGCTGTTATACTAACAGTTAGTTCACTCGGGATACATAATTAAATTCTTTTCTCAAAGATTTAAAATATGAAATACAACAAATCTGTGTGTTATCAACATACACAAGCAATTTCCTTCCCACTGCATTTCTCAAGTTTTAACTCTGTTATAGCCTTAAATAATATAAGAGGTGCAATAATTTCTATTATCACAGACAACAGAAGGGTACTGGTATGATATCTTGCTGCAAAATGACATACTATATTAGAGAGTTGTCATGTTTTCATATTCAAATTCAGTTACTACCCGAGACTTGGCACTTCTTCCCTTTCTTTCCAACTTCTCTTCAAAATAGATACTCTGCAGTGCAAATTGTGCCTTGTAGTTAAATTTTGGCATTTGTATCTTGTAGGTAATTGTGTGAGCTACCCAGTGTGATAATTTCAAAGACAACTATGGAATGAGGTGAGATGAAAGTTTTAAATTGTTTTGCAAGAATGGTTGTCCACAGTAGAAAATAGTCATTTGGAAATTCTTGTCTTTGAAACATGTAGTATAGCCCAGTTGTTAAATACAGCAAGAATAATCTGATTCAAACATAAACTTCCTGAAAATTAACAATATCATTGCTTTCAACTTCAAGTTAAAACTTATAGAACCTTCATATACTTTCACTGGAAGATTCTAACCCGTCTTTGCTCTCACTTAAATGCATGAGATCACCCAGGCTTCAATAGGTAAAAAGATAAAATACCAGCTAGGGTGATTGTGGTCGCCCATTAACCCCCTGATTCTGTGATGCCATGTTCCCCCTGTTCCCTGCCCTAGCCTTGGCCACTCCCTCGGTTTCCTCCTGTTGGCTCCTGTACCTCAACCCCGCCCAGGGACTGCCCCTGGGCCCCTGACAAAACCAGCTTGTACCCAGACCGCGAGGTCTCTCTCTCTGCCTCTGAGGGTGCTGGGACAAGATGTGAATAAAGCCATCTTACCACCCTCATGGGAGACCCTTCTCTACCTTCTTCATCACCACTGTGTTGTAACGCTGCTGGCTGCTGGAGCCAGATCGAGGGGCTGTCCAAAATGGACTCCAGGATGCGACTGGTCGCACGGCCCTAGGTAACCCCCGCTGTGCTCACAGGGAGCTGCAGGCTGCTAGGCAGAGTCCAGTGGTTACAACAGGTGATCATTTCAAAAATATATGCAAACTAAATATTCAATATTATCATTCATTTTCCCTTACAGATGTAAGAATATTCAATATGAGCATTTAACTTTGTTCATGTCACTCTTTAAATCTATGGGGCAGGGAATCCAAACAAAAGCCATGAATGCTTTCCCAGAGAAACCTGTTCCTGCAACAAGCACTGGGAAGCCTTTTATGTTTTGTTTCATCCTCCAGTGCTGAGTGTGGTGTAAATAATATTACTAAAGGAGCTTGTAGCAACTGTCCAAAGTATAGATTTGTGTATGAATGCAAATTTATACAACTCTTGTTTCTTTGGGGGATGACATGATGGGAAAGAAAGTGATGTTATAGGATTCAGGAAGAAGTGATTACCTCTAGCTTGTCTCTAAAGGAGTGGTCTGATGTTGACCCTTCAGACCAGACTTCTGACCCTTCTGTTTTCCAGACCTCTGAATTTGGTGACAGGAACTGCCAGAGCAGGCGTCGTGCAGAGTCTTGTGGGCCCAGGATGCCATGGTGGATGAGGGCACTTGTGTCAGCCGTGGGCTTGGGGCTGTCCAGGAGGCCGTCATTGTGACAGAGGGGAATGAACCGTAGCATGTGCCCTGCTTACAGCTGCTGTATAAAGTGAGCAAGTGCAGCCTCAGAACTGAATCTTTAACCCCATGTTGTGTGAGAGAAATTTTTCTTCCTCCCACTTTATGATGTCTTCCCTATTCTCAGTCGCTGGGAGAGAACAGACTCCCAAGAGCATATTATGCACAGGTCTAGATGCCCCTTGAAGCTGCTTGTCCACCAAGGGAGTTGTTCCCTCACCTCCACGGTTCCTTTGGGTGGAGCATGAGGGTGGTCTTCTGGTCCTTCCGCTCAGGCTGAAAGCTTCCAGGCAAGAGCCTCTAGATGCCTGCCTACAGCCTGGAATGTGTAAGAAGGCTTCAGCCCTTTCTCTTGTTGTCCCCTATTTCTATATTTTCTCAAGAGATTATGAAGACAGATGTGGTATTGTCTTTTATATCTAAGTGTTGGGATGGGTTGTGCTGCGCCTCCTCCTCTTTGAGCCACTACTTTTCTCCCTACACCAAGGGTGAAAAAGAGGCGGTCCATAACTAGCAATCTCTTTTATAACAATTTATAGTATTTATTGTTTCTAGTATAGCATGGAATATATTTTTTAAAATAGAAGTCAACACATGCAATGAAGTGCATTAGATACTTATGAAATCTGCTTGAAAAAATAACTCTTTTCTTGCATATTCCTCTATGAAGAGTCCCAGGTTTGTTGCGTGGTTCCATCCAGAAGTAATATTCATCCTAATATTATAAAGGGTTTTCCCCTTCTACTTTTATATCAGTAGTTCAGTAGCTCTAGAAGTGGAGAAACTGAAGTATAAATGGCATTTATCCTAGCTTTAATTTGTCTCAAGTAAGAAAAGGAAGCTTGAAATATATTAAGCTCTTCATTACGTGGGTGACTTTGGTTATGTTCTCATAAAACTAAAAGAAAATACCTCTGGATTTTAGTAAATAAAAAATCACATTGCAAGTCTGCTTCTTACTCAAATGCACAGCTATTATTTTGAACTATTGATGAATATCTCTTTAAGCAATTGTTAAGCATAACTGTGATGAAATGTCAGTAGTTTAATCTGCATCTAATTCAATATATATTTTTTTTCTGGCACAATGGGAAATATATTATCCAGTCATAGCTGCTATGTTTGTTGTCTAGCATTTTACGTCTGTTGGTTATTATATTCATTTTAGCCCACTATTTCAATAAGAACAGTACTTATAAAAGACAACATATTAGAAAACAGCAGAGCAACAAGAGAAACAAGTCTATCCTGTTTGTAATCAAAGTCTTTCTTGTACACTTAATAATATCAGATATATGAGAGAATAAAGAGTCCTTTCCTTTAGTGTTACCACAGTCAGAGGAATGGCATTCATAAAGTTGCCTTCCTCACTTTGCTGTTTTTATTCACAGAATGACTAAGGTTGGAAGGGACCACAGTGGGTCATCTGGCCCAGCCTCCCTGTCTTAAGCAGCAAGCCAAGATAAAATGAGCCCAGGAGCTGCTGTGGGTAGGGAGGGCTGTTGGTGCAGGATTATGACAGTGAGGGTGGCTTAATGGAAGGATATGCTCAGTTTCTGCTATACAGACTCCATTGGTGCTTCATCACTTTCTTGACATGTTTTGACAAATTTGACTTCTAAATGTAGTTCCAGTCTGGAAAAGCAGTTCTATAGAAATAGCATCATAATGTTCTGCATTTATTGTCTTTGAATTGATTCCAAATTGAAAGTGCTTGTTTTAAATGGAAGAAAAACAAGATTTTTTTTCAGTTTTGAGTCTCCAAACTCAGTCTGATCTCGTAAGTCAAGGCATTCCCATCATAAAACACACAAAAGGATTATATCTTTTGTTGCAACTATTCTTTCATCTTAAAAAAATTTTAACCCCTTGGTCTCTCAGTGAGAACTGGGCAAATAATTTGTGACCACCCAAGTAATAAGAAGTCATATCAGCTGTTTCAGAGGGGTTAATTTTTCAGGGCCAGTAGGAATTAAAGGTGTTAGACACTTGTTTTCTTAACTGAAGGGAGAAATGACATTGTATGCACATGGGGACAAGACATTTTTTTCTATAGTTTCTGAACTGAGCTACTCTTTAAAATACACACTGGGTAAAAACAGCTTTTGAGAAATCCTGTGGGGTTTTTTTCACATGGAGTAGGATTTTTTTCACAGGAGTTTTGAGTCCTGAGCAGCTGCAGTTAGAATTAGTCAGGATTTATAATATTCACCATTTGATTTTAAGTTGACGTTTAGTAGAGACCTAGCTGCTGAAAGAAAAAAAAGAAGCCACGTAGTTATAACTGTTAAAAAAATATATAAATGTATGGAACTCAGTAACTAACACAGAAAAACATGAAGATGTAGGACATGTACACTCCATGGATCTACTGACTGGAGGCAGAGAACGAGATGTAGTTTTACTTTTAAACTGCATGATTCCTGAACCACGCTGTTAAATTGGGGACCAGCCTCATGACTTTTAATGTTTTGGTCTGACACTATTCCTCCTGAGCACAGGAGAGAGGGACGGGTTTTCCTGAAGCAATGAGGGTCCCCAGGAAAGCCAGCTTGTGACTGAAACATCTCTTGGCACAGAGCCTGAGGCTGAAGCTGTTGCAGAACATGAAATATGTGAAATTTCTTAAGAAAGTATGTTCTTTAATGTTTGATCTTGGTACAGTCTTGAGACTAATCAACAAGAGGGGAGATCTAATCCACATACAGTGGCTAGCAAGCTGTGAGTGATGTTCATGTGTAACAAAAACAAATTACTTGTTGGTAGAACTGTCTTGTTAAGGTTTAGGGCTGGACAGGTTTCAATCATCTCAGCCCTAGGGGGAGATTGAAAAAGCTGAGACAGAAGATAGTGGACACAAAGAGTGCAGAATTTACAGGCCACAAGGACATTTGGCAGAACTCCCAAGATATGGAAGAAACTAAGAAAGCCAACTCAGCAACTGTGTTGAAATCAGCTCCAATGGGGTAAAAGGTAATTCTGGCAGGAGGAGTTTGTGACTGCTGACTCATGGATCACTGAGCCAAGATACCCACTGGCCCAAAAGAAGAGAAAGACAGAGCATGTGAACTAATTACCATGAGAGGCGAGAGAATCATTAACGAATAGAAGATAGAATACTAATTAATAAGAGAACTATGTAACATGTAACCACTAATTCCTGTGTTTGCTAAAATGTATAAAGAGCAAAAAGTTTTGGTAGTTGTGTACTTTATTTGCAGAATACCACCAAGCACCCAGGCTTGTGTAACTCTGAAATAAAAAAATCAATGTGTTGATTGAGTGTGTAATTATTGGCTTCTTGCACACTGGATAATGAATCTGACTTTTGTGGACAACAGAGCCATTCCTATGTTATTGATCTGACTTTCCAGAAGCCACCAAATAGGTTCTAACACTCTATTTTGCTAGAATACAACTAATAAGGCAGAAAATAATTCTATGAACACAGAAAAATTAGATCTGTTCAGTGCCACACTAAACAAAGCACTTAAACACTTCTTCCCAGACACTATCTTTTCTTTGTGCTAGTCTTTTTCTTGTGCTTTCCTAACTTAAAACTATCAGTAGCATTCTGGACCAAAATAAATCTTTGCTGTTCTTTTCAGGTTCCAGAAAAGTCTTCTCCTATTCTTTACCTTGGTTGCTGTTTGCTCCTGATGCCAGAAGCCTCCCCAGACATCTCCCACACTTGCTGGGGCAATATCTCTGTACTCAAAATTTTTGTTTCTGTCCAGGAGCTTTTGCACTGCCAGAACAATGTGAATAGTAGTACTGCCTCCCAGCTGCTGGCCACAGTCCCTTTAATAGTATTTTTATTGCCCTGTAGGCCATTAATTGCTTAAATATATCTTGCAATACATGGAAGCAATGGGGACATTTGAGAATTTTTTTTTTTCCCATGACAAAAAGTTAAAATGTCTCCTGAAGGAACATTCTCTTTCTGACATGAATTTTTTGAATACAAACATCAGAGGTGGTCCCAAGCTAACACTGGCTACATTTGAACACCTCTTCAAGTGTCCTGTTGTTTTTATACCTCATGACATAGTATACCCAATCAAGTAGTAAGTAAAAAGAGATGTGTATATACCTATTGCTTCAAGGTATCTATCATCACTAAAACAAAAAAACCATGTATTTATGCCCTTTGACATCAAATATTCTAATGTGAATTATCATACCATTATTATGTAAATTTCCAAAATGAAATGCTATGAAAGTGAAAGGTAAGAGCACATTAGCATCCTATTTCGTAGGTTAGATGACAATGAATATTAATCCTGAGATCTATGAATTCTTTGCATTAAAAAGTACAAAGAAAAATTCAAAACTAGAACCTTTAGAAATATCTGAATAAATATTTTATTTGTTTTCACCGTTGTTGCCTGAGTGAACGTACTTTCAAATAAATTCCATAATACATGGTCAAGGGGAACACATTCTATCTACTGCATAATAGCCTATATCTTTTATGCAGTGGCTGTCAATATGTGACAAGACTCATCTGTGAAATTCAAATCTTCAGCTGCTTCCAAACTTATTCGAACTTTAAATTCAGGTTTTTGTTGAAGGAACTGACAATTGTGTTTCAAACTGAGAGATTGTTCTTTCCTTTAACACTCAAAGATTTGAAATCTAGTATTTCAAACTCCACTTCGCAAGCTAAAATTAAATGTAGTAAGTGACTAGTGACATTTTCTGTTTGTGACAGACATATTTGCAAGAGCTATAAAAAATGTCTGTCATCTTGCAATAAAGCATTTGTGCTACAACTAAGAATGCAAAATACTTCCCAGCTTGAAAACTATCATATTCATTAGTCAATAATTATATATTTGTTGTTATTATTATAGTTAGATAATTATAGCTTGCACAAAAAATATGCATTAAAAATGAAAGAAGATCTCTTTCAAGGCTCTTTTTAAAAAGCATGAATGAGTAGATCTTATAGATTTGAATTTTTTTTTTTAATGCAAAGTAAAGATAATATTTTCTCCCATCGCTAGTTTAAAACAATTTTGTTTGTGGAGAGAATGGTATTGTAAATGTGGCTTACAATTAAATACTTTCTGAGTAACTGCATTTTGGATGTCTTACTGTAGACACAATACATCCTAATTACTATTGCACTGCACCTTCCCACACTAATCCCTGTTATTTCCTTTGGCTCTTTTTCTAACTAATAATTTATTCAAGGATAGTAATAGAGACATAATTGAGTAAATACTCATCTGACATAAACAGAATTGCTATTCATCTTTGTTTTCCAATCTGTCAGCTGTCATGTCATCACTCCTTGATTTTGCCCTGCTTTTGTCAGACTCAGGTCTGACAAAACCTGAGCATTTAGCTTCATGAAGTACAAATACTTAAATTCTGTTTTGCTGGACTATGGCCTCAGCCTGTGTCTTTTTAATTTACTCTATGTATTCAAAACTTACATAAGTGCAATAAAATACACGGAGGAAAGGTGAAAGAAATTATGCTTAGAATAGAACACGAGAGGATTTTCCAAGTTACCTTTACTTGTGTCATACTGGACAGACATCTGTCTAATATGAGCACTCAAAAACTTCCAGCAGTGGAAAGTTCACAGGATCCTTTCCTTGGTCAATCAATCTTCTGAGTAGGAAGTCTTTCTAAAAACCAATCTAAATCTCTCGTCACCAATTATTTCTTATCCTTGTCTCACTGATGGGGAGACCAGACTACTCCTTAGTGTCCAAAACTTCTAACAGGTTTGTTGAATGTCATTCTACAGCCCTTCAATTTTATTTTGCAGAATAGGTAGAAAAAATTTATTCAAAATTTTCTTAGAAGCTGCATTTTTAGACTACTTCTTGTTCCTCTTGATCTGTCCTGGACCTCCACTCAAATTCATGCATGTTTATATGGAAGAGTGGTACCCAAAAGTGGACAGAGAATTTCAGCTGCAGTCCTACCAATGCAAAATGAAAGAGAAGTTTATATTCTGCATCCACTATATAAAATATATTCTGATTTGTATACCCTTATTTGACTTTCATGCTTTTTGCAGAAGGAAGTGCTGTTAACACTAATTTTCATGTGATTGGTAACTGTACTAGTTTGAAAACAAACCAGTAGGAGGCACCAAGTCAGAATAACAATTTAATGGGGAAATTAAAGAAAAGGAAAAAAAACTAGAAGAAAACACTGGTTCAAACTGACAGAGTCAAGATACAACCTGAGTCCCTGTTAGGCAGGGTGGTGGTAGCAGTCTGGTAGAATGGTGGCTGCAGTCCTCTGAAGTGGTGATCCTGTAGAAAAAAAAAAAAAAAAAGGGTCTGCTCTTTCTCAGAAGGTCCAGTGGTAGCTGTGTAGCTCCCATCCTCTGGAAATCCAGTGGAAAGGGTTCTCTATGCTGTTCAGAGTCTCAGCTTATATCCACGATGGAATGCTTGGTTCCTCCCTCTGGGTGGAGCATCTCACAATGGGGTAACGAGTCATGAGGCCAAGTGTTGATTAGGCTCATTAACAGAAGATAGTCCGGAGGGAGTTATCTCTGAGTCAGGCGGCAGGACAATGATGGGCCGTTAACAGCAAGATAGGGGGAGGAGGCAAGGAAACACTGCCCCACCTGATTTCAACAGCTCATGAGGATGGTAATAGAATACACCAGGACAGTAACCTGATATGTTTCTGCAGAAGAGAGACTTCATTTATTTTGCAGTCTTGCATTCACAGGGCTGATTGTTCTTTCTAAGCATGGCACTTGGCACCTGACCTAGTACTGGGTTTCCATATCCTTTCTTTAGACCATTTACACACCTAATCCTGCTGTACATCAGCTTGCTGACAAGTTGATAGAATGTGTATGGCAGATTAGCAAACTCTTGCACAGAAAGCAGGCCAATCCCCTCACTCCTTCTGTGAACAGAGCATTCCTCTTCCAAAAGCCAGGCATGTACATTCTGAGAAACCTAATCAAGAACAATGCTAGTAGAAGGTGAAGAGGGGGAAACTTTCTCTTCCATTAAATATTATGTATCCATTGACATAGTAAGTCAGAAACAGCAATAAAAATTGTCTTCCCTAAGCAAGTTCTTGTTATTCAAAAGGAATATTCCTTTGTAGAGGAGAAAAAGGAGAAATTAATTAATATAGGAAGACTTCAGCAGTCTTTTATCCTTCAAATGACACCAAAAGGGAAGTTAGAAATCATGTGCAAACAATTCCACCTCAGCTCTCAGAGACTCTTATTGGAAAAACATTTTCTCTTTTAATTAATTTCCAGACTACAGAAAGTCAGATGAACAGATAGGAATAGGGTGATTCTGGTAGGACACTTAGTTTTCATTCCATTCCCATTAATTCAGGAGGTGAAATCCCAAAGTACTGGAAGACAAGGGAGATCTGCAATAGATTTCTACAGAACCAAAGAGCCTGAGCTCTAGCTGCAGGCAGCCCTGTGCTCAGCTGATCCCCCAAAATGGGCAAAGGACATAATCGGTCCCATTCAACAAGGAAGGACTGTTTGTTTTGGGACATTTTTAATCTTCAGCATCTCAAATACAGGACTCTAACACTTAATGTAACTAGTTACATGTTTTAATGATATCATATTCATACACGTGTTACTTATTTTTGTCAGTTACAGCAATGCTCAGGCGGAAGCCTAAATGAAGATCCTGCCTCAAACTGTGTAAACTTAAAGCCTCAGGCCTGTGAAGATCAAAAATATATTTCCCTTCTTGGATCAGAGAGCCACTGAGGTGACTGAGGCTGCTGACAAGGTATAACATTCAACACAGCTTTGTAAAGTTTTGCAAGAGTGCGGCATGAAACAAAAGTGAAGGGGTTACAATGGCCAGGAATAAAGACTGGGTGAACAAAGACTTTATAAGACTTCATGGGTAACAAGTCATGTACATGCCCTAAACTGTAATGACTGGTTTCCAGCTCTTAAGAAGATCAGGTTACATTGTGCCCCTTCCTCTGTATATCAGCAGTACCATTAGCCTACCCAAATACACAGAGGTGCTATTTGTGTCCAGCCAGAGGGGTTAGGGAAGGCTCTGTTTTCATTTGTTGTCCTTTGTACATCTCCTCACCAAGAGTTGTCTCATAGTGTATTTTTGACATTACTGTGTTTAAATGTCCTATGTGTGTGTATCTTTTGGTCTTTCAGTGAATACTGAAGATGACAGCCATTATGGTCCTTTCTTGAAACTGGGGGAAAAAAAAGTGAGACACTTCAAGCTGAAAACTTCCTCTAATGTTGTTTTGGACATACTGAGAGGGTAGATCATACTTTAAAAAATTTTAGAAAATAAACCTTGAATGTAGACTTCAGTTAGCAAAATCCCTCAAACACAAAATTTGAAAGCAATTCAAATGCTAAAATACATTTATATAAAGACTTAAGCATTCTGAATTCTTAGCAGTAATTTACGGACAACAGAAAAGACAAAATTCTTCAAATAGAATGTAGCACATATTACATTTTTTAGTATAAACCTGGCAGAGAAAAAAATATGCAAGAGTGCTGGCATTTTTCAATAATAGTAACTGCTATACCAAAATGTTTATTTTCCTCACATTTAATCGTGAGTTAAATGGCTAAGAAAAAATAGGGGTTAATGTTGGTTATTTTTTTTTTAATGTCTATTAAAACATACATTTTTCATATTCTACCTTTATAGCCTCAGGAAGAAAATATGTTTGCAAAATTCAGATTTGTTTGGAAGGTAAATGTATTTGAAGTTCATTTTCTTATAATTTATTTTACACAGTTTGATGGTTTAATGTCAAATTAAGCCTATGGAAGTCTCTAATGCTGTGTAACATCTCAAAAGTAATGAACTGTATCACAATTCCTAATGTGGTCCTGGCTGATTAAGAATGTTGACTCCTTCTTGGCAATTTTGAAATGTCTGTTTAGTGAAAGATTCATGGTGTTGTGATATTTATCCTCACAGAAACAAGATATAGCTTAATAGAATTTATTGCATATAGCCTTTATGGGTTAGATTTCAGAGTATTTGCTTCAGCTTAAGTGTGATTTAAGATCTAGCATTAGTGGACTTGCTAGTCAGTGGGATAGGGTGATGGTATTAAAAGAATAACAGATGACATTTAGTACACATTTTAATTTTGCTGGTCTTATGTTCTGTCACAGCAAGGGCAGAAACTGCCTTTATGATGATGTTGCCCTGTATCAACTAAAATTTAATTTCTGAATTATTCAAAATAGAATTGTCTATTAATTTGTCAGTGTAGAGAAAATAAATTGGTTTATTAATGTTTTTCAACACACATTTCTAGTTACTGATGATACAGTAAAATAACTTAGGTTACTATTAAAATTGAGTTCAACAACAATGAGGATTTGTCCAGTACTAACATGAAAATAAGCAACATACCCTTATACTTCCAGAAGGAAAAAATTTTGCTTAAAGGCCATGTAGTGAATAAAATTGCATATGCAGTTAAACTCTGTATTGTGCTAATTCTTTGTGCTAAGAAATTATTTTTGAAATCTGAACATTTACACTCAAAATCTAATTGCTTCCAAGCTCCCCAAATTGGGATTTAATCTACAGTGTGTTGCAAGAGTGACTTCACTGTGATTTCTCTCTACTCCTCACTAGATTTTCCTTTTCAATTCACAACTCTCCCACCGCCTCTTTTCCAAAATCCCCACCAGATTGCTGTGAGATTTGTACATTATTTCAGTGCGGAACAGTGTGCCACTTGCACTGCTCTGGGACTGTAGTGTGTGCTTCCTGGAGCATGGACAAATTGTGCACTTTCCAGAAGTATTTTGTTTCAGGTTTTATTGCGTTTACAAGCCCATTCAGCAAAGTGCTGGGCTTTATCATCATGCAGGGCTGTTTTATTCCCTCCTGTCTGTGTTTAGAGTCTTGCAAACTCTCTAGTGAGACATGCCAGAACAAAATGATAAATGAAGTTGAAAGTTCTGAAGACTGAATGCTTTGCAGGGTTCTGAAAAAAACCCTAAAACGGACTAAGTATGGATCGAATAAGGAAAATGTTTAAAAAGTTCATTAAAATCAGCTACCATCCTGTGGGACTGGAAAGTGGCAAATGTGTCTGTATTGAAGCCATGTGGATTTCATCCAGGACAGAACAGATCACTGAACCATATTTGGAATCAGTTAAAATGGCTGAAATAAATAAAAGGGCTAATTATCACCTACCTGCTGGAAAAAAACATGGTACAGTTTTTTCAGGTGAACAATACTAGTCAGTGCATTTGCCTGAATACTAGAATTAGAGCATTTTCATATAGAAACTGATAATTGTGAGGATCATTCTTTGAGATTGTCAATATAGTAATTGGAAATTACCTGTATGTTTAAAATCTATCAACAAATGAAGTTTATTAAGAAAAATGTAAGTAATCTAACCTGTAACTGGACAGTGCCAGACTGGTGCACACTGCCATAAAGCTCTTTCCAGCATCTTGTGCCTTACCATCAGTTTTTTACACCAAATTATTATTATTATTATTATTATTATTACAAAGAAAATATAAAGCAAATAGAATTATAATTAAAAATATTCTAATTCTAATAAAATATCATAAGACAACTTGGCAGTAGAAATCAAAATTTGGGTCTTATCCGCACCTGAAGAGAAGTCAAGTTGTTGAAACCTCTATCCTCTATGAGTGCCAAACAATTTTTCATGTTGTGGCAGACATGGTAAGGCACAAAAGAGGCATAAGTATTCACACTTCAGCATAGAGGCAAACCCCTTAAATGAAAGAACTTATGGAAAAAAAGGTGTCTGGGATACAGTTTACAGGATAATAAAGTCTTCATATTTTGGAAACCTCTGTGATTAGCTGCTAATAAAGACAGGATGCTGAGCTGAATAGATCACTGAGCTGACCAAGCATGAACATTTATGTATTACTGTATTCCACTGTATTTTGCAATAACTGTCACATACTGGTGCTCAGGAAAGAATGCTAATGGAGTGACAGTGATAATATAAGCTTACAATTGTACTTCTGGTATCTTATACTATTCTTATATATGGGCTATATAGGCATATTCTTAAGCCTAGTATTAGTCTGATTTTAAAATTTAAACTAAGTTAGGGCTCTCATTTCCTCGTTTGGATGCTCATAGCAAAAGAGAACAGTTCCTGCGAAAGATGAATGCCTCAGGCAATGCATGTGCCAAATGTAATAGAAAGAATAAATTATTTTAATGCTTCTATTTGCTGGACAATCCAAGCATTGTAGGACATTCCCCTGATAGTAGTGCAATCTTTCCTATTTATGGTAGGCAGGCTGAAACAGAAAGTGAAGTGTACCTGTGTGTCATCTTCATAAGACATAATTTTGTGATATTGCAATAAGTACTGCTGGAATGGAAAATAAAAAAACTGAATTCAGAAGTCCCTTGACATTATTTTTCATTAGCTGTATTTCTACATAAAATCATTAAAATGGTTCATCACTGGGAAATGGGCACTCTTTTTCTGAAACAGGATATTGCAATAATAAAAGGCATATCAAATTGTGTCAGAAGTTAACAACCAATTTGCAGATGTCTGAAATGATACACTTCATGAACCAGGAGTTCATCTCAGTAGTGTGATACCAATACTGGTATTAATACCAGGTTTAAAATGATGGGTAATTTGTATCTATTAGTCAAAAAAGAAGATGTGTATTTTCTGAATTATTATTATCAGGCACAACTTTACTTCTAAATTATGTAGTTTGATTTAAAACTGTAGAGAGTTTTTAAGGAACATAATTGAGCAGATATTTAGTCTGACATATAGGAAGTTTCTATACCATTAAAACGTAAAGGTTTCACTCAATTGTTATTAGTACTCCCACAGCAGGCTCCAGAAGGACAAAAAGGCATAATAGAAACAGGTTGCCACAGAATTATACTAACAACATATCCAGTGAGAGATCAGGGATACTGTCTGCAAAACACACAACTGAATCCAAAAATGTTAAATTATATATTTTCCATAACACTTCCCAAACAGCCCACATCCTAGATTGCAACAAATGCAGTATTATACGAGAGAAAAATACAAGATAGGACAAAGGAGAATGGATTTAAACTAAAAGAGGAGAGATTTAGATTAGGTGTTAGGCAGAACTTCCTTACTCAGAGGGTGGTGAGGCACTGAAACAGATTCCCCATAGAAGTTGTGGATGCCTTGTCCCTGGAAGTGTTCAAGGCTGAGTTGGATGGGGCCCTGAGCCACATGCTCTAATTGGCATCCCTGCCCATGGTGGGGACAAGTGTTGGAATTAGAGTATTTTTAAGGCCCTTTCCAACCTGAAGCATCCTATGATTCTATGATATGCATAAAGGCTATAATAAAGAGAGTGGTTATTCAATATGACAAATACTGGATGTGTTTTGGAAACAGTTCTAGGTATCAGGCCAAGCCGGTGAAGAATAAAGCAAACTCACAGTGAGATGGTGGAGGTAGCTAGTGGTGCAAGAATGGGATTCAGGGGTAGCCCAGGTCAAAGTAGCTGGGATGTTGTGCATTCCAGAAGTCTGGAAATCTGTACCCTACAACATACTACAGCATCTCAGAGGAAGAACATTTTGTTCATTAGAGAGCATATAGGGAATGGAAATGAAAAAGTCTTATGTCATTCCAAAGTGATCCTTTTTTATGGAAACACTACTGAACTGCATCAGTAGGCATTTCATTTGGTCCTCTTCAGTGAAAAGAGACATAGAGAAAATAAACATTTTTGAAAGGTAATGATCAGAATGCATGAAAACAATTAGAAACCCCTTAACAGAAATGTTACCTGTAACCATCCCTTTCTCAATACAGGTTCCCATGGATCAGTCTGTGGGGGAGTGATTTCACTCCAAAACATGCTTTTCATGATTCCTCTTCCAGTTGGGACCAGTTTGCTCAGTATCAAGATCTCATTGGCTCTCCCACTGTAGCTACATTCATCCCTTGATACTAGTATGAGACAAGAAATGCCAGTAAAACAAGTAAAATGTGATTATGCACCTTATATATTTTAACAGTATCTGAGAACATCCAAGGATTGTGGAAAGAAATTGAACATTCCTGTTCTCTTGGATGGATGACAGGATAACTCGGTAATAGGTACTTCCTTTGCAAAAGTGCCAGAGCAATGTGCCAAAGCAGACCACATGCCATAGGTGATGTTCCTTTTATCCCATTTATTGCAGGATAGAATATACTTGGTTCACCCTGCAAGAAACATGGCCTGTGCTGCATTATGAATAAATCATATTACCTAGAAATAACTGCAGAACAGTGCTTACAGACTTTTCACCAGAGAGATTAGAGTGGTTAACATCAGAAGAGGAAGATTTGGAAGCATACCTGTAGAGTTACGCTGGTCACAGAATTGCTGGACGCTAGTCAAGGTTTCTGCAACAGACTGTAGAAAATAGCAATATGTCACCATCACTATCTATGAGACTGTAATCCAGGACAAATATATATTCATAGCAGTTCTTCCAATGATTTTCATCCTTCTTCTTACATTCCAATTGGCATTTCTCAGAGCATCTCCCTTCCTATATAGTATTTAACACAGAACTACTGAGGCTTGAATCTTTCTTCCTCTCTGCTCTTCCAGACTGAAAGAGCCTGAAGCTTTTCTTCCCCCCAAGGGGGCCATGAAGACCTAAAGTATTGCTGTGGATGTCTGCTTATTGCATGGACCATTGCCTTTTCCCTCCAGGTAGCCTGGAGGAAACCTGCATGCACCTTGACATCCTGCAAATAAAGGAGTGTTCACACTCTTCAACCACTACTGGAAATCACTTTAGTAAGCACAATGGGGCAAAAAAGAAAAAAAAAAGAGCACGTGAAAGGGAAAAAGAAAAAAAACCGCAAACCCCTCACCAGAAATATAAATGGGTCATGTTCTTAGAAAAATGAAAGCTTTTCTTATGAGATTCTTCTGTCTTTAATCCTTATCTCTTGGGTTGCTTGGGTTTGGTTTTTTTTCCTTTCTTTCCCATGCCAAATAGATGCAGTCTGTTAGTTGCAGATTAAATTGACTGTATGTTTCTTGCCCTACCAAGCTGCCACTGTTGTTATAATGGCCCACAGGTGAATAAGCTTCATTCCAATTTGCTTGCTAGATGCCGCATCCTCTGAGAAAACAATGCTGAGATTGCATGCACTTTGTAAAGCCAGTGGATTGACTTCAGATGACAGCTTCTGGGTGAACTGATTGCCTACAAGTGAGATGAGCAAAAGGGTCTAGCTCTC
Source organism: Corvus moneduloides (assembly GCF_009650955.1). Classification (NCBI taxonomy): domain Eukaryota; kingdom Metazoa; phylum Chordata; class Aves; order Passeriformes; family Corvidae; genus Corvus; species Corvus moneduloides. The sequence continues at coordinate 38,100,266 of NC_045479.1, read as the reverse complement.
TGCCCTGTGGCTCCTTTCTAAATATTTCTCTGCTGATATTGAAGAGTTAGAAGCAACAACCTGTCACTTAGAAAAAAGCACATGCTCTTGATTCACAGGAGGTAAAACTCATAAACTGAATCTCTAACAAAGAGTACAGTCTTAAAGATAAGCAGGGAAAACAGACAAAAGTCAATATGAAAAGAAAGAGGGCTTTGCAGGTTTTACTTTTGTTGGGAGACATTCACACAGTAATGCAGCTGAATGCATTGAACATAAAACCTGGCTCATTTTAATGGAGCAATGCAATGGATGAGGTTGGATGGGAGCTCTGGATATCAACCCCTCTACTGAAAGATGAGCCATTTAGAGCAGGGTGCTCAGAACAGTGTCTGCTCAGTGTTTGAATATCTCCAAGGCTGGAGATATCACAGCCTCTATGAGAAATCTGTGCCAGTGTTCAACCACCATATGGGTGAAAGTTTCTTCCTAAGTTTAAATGGAATTTCCCGCATTTCAGTTTGTGACCATTGCCTGCTGTTGCCGGGCAAAACTGGGAAGAGACTGGCTGGGAAGAGACTGGCTGTGTACTATTTACTCACCCCCATCAGGATTTAAACACACTGGTATGATCCCTCTTGAGTCTTCTCCACGCTAAACAGTCCCAGTTCTCTCTGCATTTCCTCACAGGAGAGATGATCCCATCCGTTAATCATCCTAAAGGTCCTTGACTGGTGTCTCTCCAGTAGGGCCATATTTCTCATGTACTGAGGAGCTCAGATTTCAGTATTCCAGATGCATCTCAAAAATCAGTATTCCAGATGCATCTCACCAGAGTTGATGAGAGTAGAGTGATCACCTCCCTCTATCTGCTAGCAGTGTTCCCCTTTATGGAGTCCAGGAGGCTGTTTGCCTTCTTTGACACTAAGGTGCACTGCTGGCTCACAGTCAGCTTGGCGTCCACTGGGAATCCCAGGGTTTTTTGTTCAAAGTTGAGTTCAAGCCTTTCTGTCCCCAGCCTGTTTTGGTACCTGGAGTTATTCCTGTTCAGGTGCAGGGCTTTGCACTTCTTGATGAATTTCAAGAGGTTTCTGTCAGCCCATTTCTTTAGCCTTTTTAAGTCACTCTGGGCGACAGCACAACCCTTTGGTGTATCAGTCATTCTTCTCAGTTTTGTATCAGCTGCAAACTTGTCAAGGGTGTACTCTGTCCCATCCTCCAAGTGATTAATGAAGATGCTGACAGGGATTTCCCCCAGTATTGGCTCCTGGGGTACATTTTGTGTGAAGGAAATCAACTTAAAATCTGTAAAATTTTCAGTTAAGCTGGTTTAAACATAGAGATTTGTCTCATAAAATACTGTAAGATTATAAAAATAATTATTGTTCTCTTCAATATCAACATTTCCATGTTCAATACTGTGCCTTTTATTGGAATTAAATAATTCACCCAAAAATTCTGGCCACCTCTATTCTTCAGTAGAATGTTTGGGGACAGGGTGGAGGTGGAGGATGGGAAAATAATAGCAAAATGAAGTTTTACAACCACACAGTTATTTTGAAAAAGATTTTATCTGAAGATTTTGTAAAATTGTTTGTATCAGTTCAAAGTGATGAGCTGTAGATAAAGGATAAAGAACTTTCAAGCACTGAATCAAGGAGACAGTCTGAATAACTCTATTTTTTCTAAAAATATTTGCAGAATTGATTTTTATGAGAGTCAGGAAGGAAAACAGATGTCAAAAACCTCAGCAGTTGTGAAATAGAAGTTTCATTCCATTCAGGTCAGTTCTGTACTTAGAAAAGAAATTTTGAAAAAGTTCCTGGATTACAAATCACCAATAAGTGATTGTGAATATTGCTTTACACAAAAGATATCTGTTTTTGTAGGCTATCAATAAAGTACTGAGATTTAGAGTGAAAAGTAGTGATGCAAACAAATCTGTCTTTATCTGAAGAGTCATATACTGTTGAAAGGGTCATTTCAATTTCAGGTTACACCTATTTCATGACAATCACCATGTCTTTAATCAAAATTGAACACTGCAGCAAGTCAGGTTTCATTTTTATTGCTCCATGTAAATATATTGAAAAATTGTCAGTATAAACAATTTTAAGACAGAGCCACCCATATAAACCCTGTTTTGTTTCTGCTCTGAAGGCAGGCTATCGTTAAGTCACAATTTGTGGTGATCGTCTTTTATGTTTAGTGCCGATTTTTGCAAGATACTTGAAATAACTTGTAGAAGCTACTGCTCAGCAGTTTCCACAGGCAGTCATTCTAACATAAATCAGTAGGTTAAAATAAATTTTCAGAAGCAGGGGGGTGATAAGGGTGGCACTATTTTTAAACTGGTGATAGCTAAGAATTGTTTTATCTAGGACATGTAGATAGCTTGAGATATTTTGGATGTGCCAAGTACACATTGGATGTCTGGAAAGACCAAATTTTGATATCACTACATCCAATTGTGCTATTATAAGATGAGGCATGAAGCAACAGCCAAAAGTATGATCTCACCTTGGAGCTACTTTTGACCGATGCATATGAAAACTGAGTTCTCCACCATCCAATGGAATTTCCAAGAAATGTGTTGAACTGTTGGCTATGGACTTTTTAAATTTAGCCATACAATAGTACGATATGCCCAATAGTAGAGTTTTACTCCCATTGCATTGTAAATAGACTTTCTCAGAGTTTTAGCAAACAACCTATATGTTTGTCAGTTCTTATCTTTAGGAACCTTGATGGTAGAACAGTGCAATACTGTGAAATAAATAAGTTTTTAAGCCTAGTTTTGCAACAAATTTATGGTGCATATTTTGCACAAATCTAAGAATGAAACTTCTAATTTTAGTAAGATCTGTGATGTTGAGTTTGTAGCTTTTTTTGAGAAGCATTATTTTAGTTCAGTTCTACGTTTGTCAAAGGCCCCATATTTCGAAACATATTTGCAGAGATGAGTCAACATTTTCCTCCTCGTGGCATCTATTCCATCCATGTGAGGAAATAGAGTGTAACATTTCACAGCTGAAAGAGAAGCAGTACACCTAATAGAAAATAAGCAACTTAATGTGCTGTGCAGTACAATTTTCATTGTTAAGTGTGAAACATCGCACGATCTAAGAGAATGGAGGGAAGCGTCATGTCAAAATGAATGGGACCCAAGACTTCTAAAGACAAATGCCTCTATCTGAATTACTATATTCCAAATTAAATATTCAAAACAAAGTCACTCTATGGGCACTATGAACTTTTGCTTTCTTTTTCTTCCTGAGAGAATTTCAAGCTTTTTTTTTTTTTTTTAATTTTTTGGAAGACTTCTCAGGATCACTGCTCACCTTGGATGGACAGAAAAAAGCAGGACTGATGAGCAAGCTCTCCAACTTGGAATAAATGGGGGTAGTTAGCTGTGAACACATCTACAAAAATGTTTTGTTGTTTCCAATGATGGGACACATTCAGCACATTTCTTTATCTTCTATTTTGTGATATAGCTGGCTCATGAAAAAAATTATCACAATAATACTGACAGCTGAAAAAGGTAGATTGGAAAAAAACCATAAAGGATCTATGCCTCAGCTCCCAAAGGATATTCAGGATCAATGATTTTTATTGTGTAGATAACCATCTTTTAGGATTTGACTCTGAGATACAGATTTCTTTCATATTAATCCCTACATAACCTTTGGATGCTAGAGGCTTTTGGCTATTGCTGACCTAAGGAGATAACACACTTTGCAGAAGCACACATTTCTCCAGGTACGCTGTCTTGACATAAGATAATTTGTTGTCCCAAACACAAAAGAATGTTAGAGGTGGAAATAGGATGAAAACATGACTCCCACTGACACTCATCAGAAGCCCGTTGTAGGTTTGAGAATCAGCTGACACAACTATGTCCAAGGTGCCTTAAAGGAGATGTCCATAATTTAACCCCTAAATGTTTATCTGTAATTTTTCACAGCTCAGCACCTCCAGTCGTGCAAAGAAGCTGTGCATAAATAAGTCATCTGGCTATGGCCCTGGGGAGAAGAGTAGAGAATGGCAAGTAGGATTTCACGGCCGGCAATCACCTGTGGCGAAACTGGCTTTCTTTGTTTATAAAGCCTCTGCACCGATCAAACTCAGTGACGGCAATTAGATAGTTGTTATTTGTCAATGCAGAGTGAATAGTTATAATTGTGTTGTTCCTGTTTCCTCAATCTTTTTCCTATATAATAATTTTGGAAACTGGGGGGAAATGCTTTTTTGCAGACTTGAAAACACCGTTACAGATGAAAGCATCTTGCATTTATTCTAGTGATGACAGCAAGAAAAAGAAGGCTTGCTTCCAGACAGTTTTCCACACATAAAATGTTTCATTTGTCCATCTTAGTCTTTTCCTGCTCTTCTTCTTTTTGTAATCACAGCACTTCATCCCTGCAGACTCCTCTACCTAATGCTGTTGGATGATCTTTGTCAGGAATGCTTTATGAGATAAGATTCTGTGAGCTTGACGTTTGCTCAGTGGCTCAGGCATGCTTTTCTAAAAATATTGTTCTACTTTTTAGATATCTTATATTCACTGTTGAATTGTTCTTGGACTGATCCTTAGCATTCCATGGTCCCCCAAACACCAATGAGCAATTTTCATCTTTCTCTCAGAAAAATTATGCTCGGTGGCACAGATTTGCTGTGTAAATTTAGACATATGTGAGGTTATGTAAAATGAGGCATGGGCATATGTTTGCAGGACTGGAGCTCTGGTTTGTGCTAGAGGCATGATATGAATAAGATTCAAAATCTGGACAGTTATAATTACACAAAAAACAGGGCTTATTAGGATAAAGAATGTCTGTTTCTACTAGTCATGTATGTGAAACATACCTTAAATTTAGTAAACTAGAACTGGGAAAAGCTATGATAGTTCCTTTTCTGTCCTAACTTGAAGTAAACTTCAGGTCATACTCATTAAGAACAGAAAATGACATGTCCATGCATATTAATAGAAAACAACCATCTAAGATGGGCATCAATAAAAAAATCTTTTTCTTTCTTACAAAATAAAATTATAATTCCTTGAGTGATTTTTTTTGTTACTACAAATTTTTATTGCATAAATATCCTATGAGAATCATAAACAAATAAAGTATTGCTTAATTTTTTTCACATACACTTTTTTCTACTATTTCCTTGGTGATGGGCAGCATTATTTTTGATTTTGGTATATTGATCCATTTTTTCCTTTTATTTACCTTCCTCACTTCATCATAACTGCAGGTTTTGGGGGAGGGTTAGTTTATACAGAGTTGAGGTTTTTCCCCCACCAATAAACTGTCCACAGCACAGACAGCTCAGTGAGGTCATGCTAAGTCATGACTCACAGGGCTGTCTCTCCTAACACTTTTACCAGGGAAAAGCATGTTTTTCAAGTTCAAAACTTCTGTTGATCTTTGGAAAATCTAAGGTCTCTAGATCAAGATCTTGTTAGTGTCAAGAACATGCTTCCATAAAGTGATTAGAGGCATATTCCTGTCCTTAATAACAAATTTCTATTGGCAAATATGCTTGCAGTGGGACTGGATTCAAGGCTGCAGCCAAAGTAATTGTAATTGAAAATCTGCACTTAGTGCCCTTTGGGTTTAAAAAATGGAAGAGTTCAGCCTGGACATTTTTTGATTTACAATCTGCTTGGGAAAGCTGCAAAGACAGGAAGGAAGCAATAATTTAAAACTAAGGTGACACCAACTAGAGAGTGAAAAGAAAGAAAAATATAGACACAAGCACTGTGAAAAAACAAAAAAAGAGGAGAATGGAGTACTTAAAAATGTGCATATCACAACAATTTTCTTTGTTGTTCCTAGCTCTCCTTTTATCCTTTTGAAGATTCCTTTTTCTCCCATTGCAATCCCATGTAGTATACAGCAAAACCTACTGCAGGCACCTCTCATGGCTAATATGGCTTGATTAATAAACGGATTCCAAGCTGATACCAAGATCCATCTGTATGTCAAAGCATCAGGCATAAGGTATTTGATATGACTTGTGGCGGATTGTGATGGGAGACTAACATTCCTCATGCAGTGTACCTTCCCAGTAGCATGATTTTGCAGAAGTTAATGCATAATATGGCCATATGTTGTGTCTCACTGAATCAAGATAAATTGGAATGTAACATTCAGCAATCACAGTTTTACATTATGCAGGTGCAATATAGATAAAATTGCTACCAGCTTACACTTAAGGATGAAGTGTAGATATGCCACATTGGGTCATACTGTGAGGACAGGACAGACATTCACCAGCTTCAGAGATTTGAGATTTTAATGCCTTGTCTATTTCTTCTCCTGAGAACAAAACTTAGAAGTACTATATGAGATTTCTAAGCTTCTTAAATTTTATGGAATCAAAATACAGTCTGTATTACTAATTCTTCCAGAAACATCTTCCAGCTCTGTTCTGTCAACTCTGATTTCAAGTGCCTCAAAGATCCTAGGTACAAAAACAGCCATTCAAATACATCCCTCAAAGACAGGAAAAAATTAAATTTTTTTGACCCAGTAGGTTGCTCCTCTGTTGATTAATCAGTACAGTTTGACTGAAACTGGCAGAATGACTCAGATTTCCCCGACATACATAAGCAAGGTCCTTACTGTTAATTGCTCATGATTAAGTCATTTTAGAGATGCCTTCTTATTCCTAGAATTCCTTCCTTGTACAGGTTTGATTGACACTGACTTCTTACTGACTGCAGCTGTTCTTAGAAATCCCTGTATTATATGGTGGACACAAAAGAGTTCTTACTATGGACTCTTCTACCTTCTGTTTCTTCTCCTATTGTTCTGCTGCAATGCAGAATAATATTTACTTTAGAAGAAAAACCATGGTGGAACACTTAACTGAATTTAACTGGGTCATTGTAACAATCATGTGCCTCTGCCGAACAACTGAATTTATTGTCTTATTGCCTTCTTCATATACTTTAGCATTTCTGTCATCTGGACCTACTCATCTGTTTGTTGCCATTGGACTAAAATTATCATGAAAATCAATGTTCCCATTATTTTATTTGACTTTAAGATGTCAGATTTTCACTTTTGAGATTAAAGTGAAATACCTGCAAAGACCTTTAATTTATGAGTTAATTTACTCACATAAGTAATCTCATTGGGTTCAAAAGAATCAAACTGTGTTATCAGTCATTTAATTTTAAAGTAAAGACTGGATATAACAAAGAAGTTTTTTCAGTGAGGGTGGTAAAACACTAAAACAGTTTGCCCAGATGTGGTAGGTGTAAAGTCCCTGGAAACATTCAAGATCAGGGTGGATGGGGCTCTGAGCAACCGAATCCAGTTGAAGAATGTCCCTGGTCATTGCAGGCGATTAGACTAGAGGGCCTTAAAGGTACCTTCCAAAACATTTTTTGATTCCAGAAGTCTATGGTCTGAATTTATCCTCATGCATGAACTTTTGCAGATATTATGCTGTTTCTGAACATGGCTACAATATCTGTAAAGTGTTAAGACTGTGCACTAATTCAGTTATAACAGTCATCATAACACATAGAGATTTAAGGTATACAGAATGGAAAAAATGGGCTGGATGGTTGATAAATAATTCTTCCATCCCCATGCAAATGCAGTTCACCTCCAGCATTTGGAAAAGTGTGTGTGAAGCTTCTTATGCCATAAAGTATCTTCTGCTCAGAATCTAAGCTGAACAAGAGACCCCAAAAAATGTCAAAAGCTTATGAATGTCACTGAACCTTCAATTCCATATTTGCACATTTCTTTTTCACTATCCTCTATTAAGCACCTGAGCCATAAGAAACGCTGAAGCTAAAGAGAAAAACAAATGAACAAAAAGGGAACCTCATGCTCCAGAGGGCAAAACCATATGCAGCATTCACTCTGAAATTTGGACAAGTGAGAGATGCGTGATGGAGGATTGCCATAGGGCAGATTTACTTTCTAACCACCCATTCTGTCCCTGCTATGAAATACTTTTGCAGTGTTGGTATAAAAACTGCAGCCATGTAGCATGCAGCATCTGAACTACTGTGCCTCTGGGTTAGGGGCATACCAATCAACAACCTGGTTACTGTTTTCCAGTGTTTTTAACAAACCAAAGGGGAATTCTAACATACTCATTTCAATAAAAGGTCATATCCTCTGTCGATGTATAAATCTGATGGAGTTGTTCTGGCATAGGTTATCTGAGGCTTTAAATCATTATTTCTAAAATATTAGAGCAGAGCCTGAGCTAGTGTAAATCAGTGCAACTCCACTGGCTTCAGCAGAATCACTCCAATTTTTGTTGGCTGTGGATATTGGTCTTTATGTAAATACAGAGTACTTGATTGATTTCTCTATTGCACTGTTTTTCCATGTGGAATTAAATTGTTTTAAACTAAATCTGCTCTTTTACAGGTAGAGCAGCAGGGAGTGATGGATTAGACCCCAACTACCCAAGGGGGATCTGATCAGCTTGTCAGAGAAACTGTTTTCTTATATAATGCTCATTATGGTAGTCTCCCTATGGCTATGCTGAGAGTGAAATGTTCTGTGACACCAGCACACACTGATCATGAAGTTCCTCGATCAGCTCCTGTGCAGGTGGGATTGGCCATGGGTACCATGCTGTCCTACATTGTTTCCTGTGGCCTCCCTTGGGAAAGTACAGGTGTGGAATCCCCATCAGCACTTGCACTGCAGGCTGCTGGCATGCTCACGGAAAACTTTAGTTATGCTTGCTTCCAGGAGTTCTCTGAAGAATGACTCTCATCCACAAACCAAATATTACTTGTATTTCATCCTCTTTTTCTGTTCCATGAGCAATCCTTGCATATACATAGCACAGAACTCTATAAGAAGTATGTGCCAGCATTTTCTGTTGCTCCTATAACCTTACTCCAAAGCTTAGTCGAGGTGAAAATCCCAGCTGCTTCAGCTCCCCATCAGTCACAGTCTGGGATGAGATGTTCTCTGAAATTCCCAGGGCTTGGATCAATGGTCAGGGGCACTGAACCTGCATCCACACTTCTTAGGCTACAGCATTATGGATGCACATCACTTACTTCCCTGGTGGGATCATGGGTTTATTCCAAGTCACATGTCAGCTATTTCCAAGAAGAGAAAGGCTACTTTGATTGTACTGTCAGGAACTTTTGTCGGTCTGGCGGGGACACCAGACCCTGACCCGGAAGTTGGTAGTGGTGTCTCCCAGGAGCTTGGAAAAATGTTTACTATAAATCAGCAGACTGCAGACTGAAATTAACAAGCAAATGATTGCTGTAATTGGTGGGTTTGTGCAGCTGAACAACATTTGTACAACCTGATATATACCCTTGGAAAATACTGTAGAGATGTAATGTACCCAGGAGGCACACTTTCTTGTCCACCGTAAACACCCATGGTAAATCTATGTGTGAGAGGCTATATTCCTCATTAGTCTCAATGTTTTATTAATAAAATAAATAACAACAGGCTCCTGTTTACAAATTTGACTTCTTCCTATTTGTAGAAAACAAGCTGTACATCACTGATCACCCAGAGGTGGGATCTTCATTCCCATTGTGGTGGAATGGGAATTTCCAACTGGATGACTACAAGTTGCTCTAAATTGTATCTTCGAATATGTGCAATAGCAATATTTTTTTTAGCTGGGAGACTACAGAAGGCTGGTCAGTCCAGAGGACCTTTGATCAGGGTCTGATGAGTTTGGATATGACCCTAACAGTTCTGGAGGATCCATAAGTGAGTCACTGGGGCGTGACATTCCTCATGGTATTGTGGAGTATGGGTTGCCTAAGCTCAGCTACCCCAAGCAGGGTTGTTGCTGTTGCTGTTCATCTACAATACGAGAGGTATTCTGTCAGTGAGAGCATTTCTGTTGCATCTCCGCTGGACTGCACTCAGGACACCCAGGAGGATGATTAAAAGGAAGGACAGTGTTGTTGAGACACCATCTGGCACTAGGGATATTTTCAGAGGCACTGTGACGAGGTATGGATAATACCAGTCTTCCCTCAGTGTGGAGCCCACTTTTCCCTTGCTGAGCCGTTTCCCTCCTTATCCATTGCTGTCATTGCAAGACAGGCTGAAAGGCCGCAGACGCATCTTCCACCAGCTGTGCTGATCCAGAGCTGCCACTTGAAGCTGTGCTGTCACTGACACCCAGAATCACAGCAGCTTTCAGGAGACTTAAATTGATAATGATCAGAATCCAGCTCATGATAAGGAGTTACAAGGTGAGGTTTGTGTCACTCCTGCGACCCATCTGTGCTCGCACAATGTGAGCTGAACTGCAGTTCAGCTCAGCCAAATGAAAGACATGGCTTAGATAGCAATGCTGCTGTTGCTTATTTAGAGGAGGCAGTTTTATTTATTTTAATTTATTTTTAGGTACATTTAACACTTGGAAAAAAAAATCTTCTGTAGAGTATTATTATTGTTTGCCTTATGACCTGTGATATTTGTACCTTTAATCTGTATTTAAAATCACTCCTCTTTATTTATTAAGGGAGCCATCTGTCAGTCACTCGGCTCCGAAAATCCCATTGATTTCAAAGGGATTTGGTGAAGCAGAATGATAGTTCTAAAAACCAATTTTCAGGGGTTGGTGAAAGTTAGATAAAGTTGGATGTTGTGTGATTTCTAGTAGAAATTATGTGATTCTTATGGTCCTGACTGAATAAAATAAAGTATGAAATTAAACTGAAAATGAAAATAAGGGGAATAATATCTATCTGTGACCCTGTAATTAAAGCAGAGTCCTTTATAGTCACCTGTTAGGGTATATGTCCTTGGTCTAGGAACTTGTCCTATGCCATAGCAGCCTTAGGCTGAATATTTGATCCCCTAATTCAGGGTGACAGTGCAGGGAACCTGTAAGTGTGCAAAAATCTGAGAGTTCAATCATCCTTGCACATGCTTAGATCTTCCTCTCCATCCTCAGATTAAAAGATTTATTGCCAGGACATTTTATTTTTGCTGCAATTTTTAAGTTAACAGAACACACTGAAAAACCCAGTTGTCATGGAGCAATCTCCTCAAACTTTTATTAGCAAAAAGAAAAGGAGACCTCACAGGTACAATTTCAATACATATCACTATGGCATATCTACATTTTTCTAACACAACATCTTTCTAATTTGAATTTTTTTTTTTACCCAGCAAAAAAATAATCTTGGCTTAAATATATGTTCATCCTGAGAGTTCTCCTCCTACCTATCAGGATCAAGCCAAGGGATAAGAAAGTGGTTTATAAAGAAATGCATCTGGCATTGATTGGCATTAGGTTGGTTTTTCAGCCAGTGGTAGTACAATGACAAGCCTTTTAGACAGATGATTGAACATTCTTTTTTAGTATGGAACCTAATTAACAAACTCAATGTACTTTCATTCAAATATTTTCAAAAGATAATACTAGTCACAAGTGTTAAATACCTGTTTTCTTTGCTTACTCATGCATTTATTGAACACTTGTTACAGCATTTTGTCTAAGATTAGGTCCAAAGTAATTTAGGCAGGCATACCTTATGTGAGAGATTCTGTAGAAGATCTTAAATCATAGTGACAGCCATAAGAAATTGCTTAAATGAAAAACATTTCTGAACAATTTTAGGCCTAACAATGGAACTTTTTAAAGGATTAAAAAACCCCCACTTTGTTTATGGATATTTAAATGGTCCTTTCAGGAAATTACAGGGTATAAAAGCTGAAGACCCTCTATAGATCTTGTTTTGTATATAGTACCCTTGCTTGTACTTTAACTAAAACTGAACTTGTCAGCAGATAATTTATACTATTTGGAGTTTCCAAACTCTTGATCTCTTTGACTTTGAGTTCAGTGCTATTCAAAAATAATTTGGTAAGTAAGGACATGATGCATAGCTTGTTCTGTGCCTAGCTTAAAACTTTAAAATCATCAGGCTTTTCAGCACCCTCTATAACTGGGAAAGGTGGACTTCTCTGGAGTCACCTTAAGAACCTCAGTTAGCAAGTACTGGTTGAAGGTCAGTGAATTCTGAAGATGAAAGTTAGGCTCTTCAGTCTCTGTTTTAGCATCAAAATGCTCAAAGCCAGAAGTTCTGAACTTCATCTAGAGGAACTGGACAAATAAAAAGTGTTGCATTTTCTCTTCCATCAGCCTTTCTCTCCATTTTTGTCCATTCATGTCACCTTTTCTCTGCTTATTCTCATTGTAGGAGGTGGTGTGTTGTGAAGACAAAATTCCTGGAGAGGATGGTTGCACCTCATGGGTGCTGGCAGGGTTTTATACTTGTGGTGCATCTCTCCAGTTCCATTTTGATGCAGCCTGACAGTTATTTCAGGGATCTGAATTTTTGCTCTGTGTTTTTTTGGCATCTATTTTGATTCTCTTGAATTCTTTTATTCAGTTACAATAAAATAATTATGTTTATTTTAATTTATTTGATTTTATATTAATTGCTAAAAATTGCTGTATTGCAGAAAATTAGAAAAAGACACTACTTATAGAGGAAAGAAATGTATGCATATAATATGTATACAGAGTATAAATAATATATAATACAATATGTACCTGTATTTTCAGTCAGTCTTTGGGATGGTACCTTATATCTTTGAGCCTAGTTCTCATGCTACACTTCTGCCTGACCTTCCTCACCTTGGCTCTGTTCTTCATGTTTTAGTCTTTTATCAGGCACTAGTGTTTAACCTTTTTAACAAAAAGGGGCATCTTCATGGGGAAAAGGTCCACATTTTAGATGTTTGAGTTCGTATTGTTAGATGGCTATGTCATTGCAGATTTAACCTATTGGTCTTGTCTGCCTGCTCTTTTCATTATGCTTAAAAGGAATTCACAATACTCCTACTTTTAATAGCACTTATCTAAATCTTTCCCCTCATTTACTAAATAACATAAGGCCATTAAGAATTTAGATTCAAGAGGTACTGTCCTATAATTATCCAGTGCAGAACAAACTAGTAGAGCAGGTTTTTAACAATCCTTCAAGTAATTTTGATAGTCTTTTTTTTTTATCATTTGACTGTGTCTGTCTTGGACCTGGAAAAGTATACCAAAAATAATAAATCTCTGCAAACTGTTAAAACTTGTTTCTTATATGTCCTTACTGTGGCTCGTGTCATATCTTGCAAATATTGATTTGTACATGAAATCAAATTTATAATGGCTGTGTTTTTTTATTCTTTGTTCTTCAGCTAAGTGGGAATCATAATCCAAAATCAATATGTATTTTCAAGAACATAGAAAAGCGTCTATTTGAACTGTGGATGATTTATAAAGTTTCTTTGTTCTTATATGCAATATGTATAACATTTTTGAGTCTCATTCTGATGTGAACGCCATTTTTTGAGTCACTATTATACTAGCGTTTTATTTATATAACTTCTCAGCTTGTCAAGAATATGTTTTTTTTCCTTTGTGTAATGTATCAAAGCCTACCTGAAAGCATGAATCCCTTAAATGAGACCTCAAGTAATCTGCTGAGCTCTAACATAATATTAGGTGATTATGCCATGTTCTGGGAAAATACAAATACTTTTTATAGGGGAGCCATATTTGGAAGTCAGAATTACATCTGCCCACCTTTAATGTAGTAGGTATGCATGGGGGAGAAGCCAAGAAACACAAAGTTGTTCTTAAGAGCTCTGCTTCTTTGTAATACATTTAGGGTGGGATGTCAGAAGGTAAGAGAAAACCACGTAGAAACAGCTAGCTGGGTTTATGTACAGAGAAATTCAAAGGTATTTGACCTGGGGGGACAGACTGCCAAGGCCTTTGGAAGGTTAGCCTGATCATCTAAGTTAGAAAGCAATAAAAATGTAAAGCTCCTTGATTGGAAGACCTTCCCAGGAGCCCAGCAAACTGCAGAGGGCTAAGTCCAAGGTGAAAGCACTGTGTGAAATTCAGGGCAGCAGCCAGGGCTCAGGCACTTTGTCCATCTATGAGGAGTCCTGCTGCCCCGAAGGCACTGTGACACTCAAGTTGGAGCTGAAGCAGTGGCTGGGGGGGGTGTGTTTGTACAGCATGTGCATGAATGTGCTGTGTTGTTGAACAGAAATTGCTATCCAGCACTACAGTCATCCTGGTTAGTAAATAAATTTTAAATTGTATAGGATGGGGTGCTGTGGCTCTGCTGTTGCTGCTACCCCACCCCTAAACTCTGTTGTAGCACCTTTACTATTCTGTAGTTCCACTTAGTCCTACTTTGTCGTTTCTACCTTTCAATTCATCAGCCTTCTGCCTCTGCCTTGTAATCCCTCTCAGAGAGATTTAAGGTCTGATAAACTTACAGCTCTGCAATGTGTGTTCCATCTCTGCAACAATTCAAACTCTGTCTTTTCAAGATTTTGTTTTGCCTTTATTTCCCCTCAATAGGGAGCATTTGTCTCGTGACCTCTATGAATGTTTCTTATCCACACCTGTAAATAAAACTGTTTTAACTTTCAAATCTTTTCTGCATTTTTAGATGTTGCATTAACTTGTGTATAAGCAATGGAAGCATATGGAATGAATTATCTCCTTTTCGGACTAACCAAATTTGAAACTTGCACCATTCTCACAAATTAATCTTCTTTTCTAAAAGTGCTTTTTTTTTTCCCTTAGGAAGCTTCAGATTTTATATGTCAAATTTTAGCTTCCCTTGAATATAGTGTTCTTCTGAAAGTCTGTACTTTATTTCATCATGCTTCTTGCTCTCTTATCCTGATTAGGTTTCTTGTTGACATCTTTCTAGGTTTTTGATTTGCTTTGGTCATTTCTATGGTCTGAGACATACTGGCAAGAAATTTCCCCTGCCTCCACCCCAATATTATAAGCTTATCTCTTTTTTATGCAATCTGGCATCATCATATTCTTTTTCTAAATCGAATCCAAGATGTAAATCTAATGCTCTTCTTTTTCTTGTGCATTTCTTACAGGTTTTGAGAGGCTTCTGATATCTATCACATTCTAATCTGAGGTTAAGGATTTGTCGAAGATTTCAGAAGAGTATTTGTCTTAACACTCTCAAATATGTTCTACATTAATCCACTTCTCGAATTCCAGTGCTTGTTAAATTGCAGTAACATAATGTATTAACTAACTTGCTCTTTCTCATTCAACTGTTGATTCTTAAATTAATCTCATATTCTGCAATGTTAAAATGAGAAAACCTGCCTTATCCCATTTTTCTTTTCAGTGTTTCCTCTTGGCTTCATAAAGACACAATTATCTTGCTTGAACCTTTTCAGTCATCTGCTGTACTCCTGGAGAGTTTCAGCCTCTTTAGATTGTAAAATTCATGCCCCACATTGTCCAATTATTCCTCTTCTATTGCACTGTTTCTCAAGTCACTCTTGTTTTTTTTTAACCTTTGCTCCTGATACTATGCTTTAATTATAGACAGTAACTGGAGAGAACTCTGTCTTCGAAATGATATACTCTGATGAGCATATATATGAGCATAATTGGTCAAATATTATGTGTCCCAAAATTACCAAGAATTTCTCAAGCAGCTAGATCTGATATAATAGCTTGGGTTAATTTTTAGAATATTGTCACAACCTTTTAAAGATATCTACACTCTTTGCTAGCCAAATCCAATAAATGTCTAATGTGGTTACAGTTAATTGGTAGGAAATGATAACACGGACTCACTGTTTTCTTTTAATGTTGTATCTGAGGCAGTGGTACGCTGCCTCTCTTTAATCCTACTCTGTTAAACTTACTGAGAAAAGCCAAAAAGCTCCAGAGAGACTTTATTTCAATCCCCTCCTTTTCTGAGGAATTTCAGACCTTTGTCTTCTGATGATGAGGAGAATGCTGGTAAGATCAGCCCCAATAGCTTGGCCTCAGCAATGTGTTAAGAGAGAAATCTGGAGTTCAGTGAGGAAGAATGAAAAATCATGTTCACCTTTTCTCTTTCAAGAGAAAGCACACTTTACTGGCTTTACATAGTAAAGGCTTATGATGTAAGAAATACTTTTACATATATTTAGATGAATATTAACAGAAAAAGGAGTGAATGTACAGCAAAAAGTATGAGGAAGTGTAATTTTGCAGCCTATTATGGTAAGGAGCTGTTGCTTAAATTAATTTCAATTAAATTCTTTGACAAATATTTGCTGTTCATTGGAATGAATTTAGTTAGAAGAAAACAATTTTAATGAGCACCTTTATCCTAACTACTTTGAAGGTAGGATTTTTCTTAACTACATGCTTAAAACCAACTTAATTTACATTCACAGTTTAGATGTAGGGAGTAAATAAAAAAAAAAAGAAAAAAAGACAAGCAATGTGGGTAAACAGTTGTCACAGAAACACAGAATGGGTCAGATTGGAAGGGACAACAGTGGCTCACCTGGTCCAGCCTCCCTGTTTAAGCCAGGTCATGCACATGGCACAGGATTTCATCCAGACCACCTCTCTGGGTAAACTGTTCCAGTGCTCAGTCATTCACACATTAAAGAAGTTCTTTCTCATGTTCAGGTGGAACTTGCTGTGCATCAGTTTCTGCCCATTGCCTCTTGTCCTACTGCTTGGCACCACTGAGAAGATCCTGGCTCCATCCTCTTGACACATTGACTTCTCCCTTATACACATTCATGAAGTTCTCTGCCAGTGGCCTCTTCTTGAGGTTATCACCTTTTTAATTCAAAACTTCCAAACAAAGATAATTCACACAAAGCCAGATTCACAGTGCTGAAAGTACCAAAACATTCTCCATACATCTTCCATGCAAGAACTGTAACAGTTATAATTGCTGGATAACTAAACAGTTATGTGTATATATTATATTGTAATTTTTAAGCTACAGATGTATACAGAAAGCAGACTGATATTATATGCAATTATATAATTTATTCTACAATTATCTTCATAGATTTATATAGCCTGTGAACTGCCAGAATGAAATTACCAAATCATATGGATGTTAAAAAATATAGCAAATTTTGTAGCAGTTAAGAATGGTAAAAGCAGTCTTGTGAAAGTGGAAGTTGAATTTTACCTTAGAAAATTGTTTTTTCTCAAGAATTTGTTGCTGGGAGTTTTGAAATACAAGTAGAAAGAACACTAATGTAACAAGAGAATCTGTATACAGAAACAACAAATATACATATAATGACTTGTCAATATAGAAAAGCAGAATATGAGAACTGAATAGAGCAAGATCTATTAGGCTGTGTAATTTTTTCTCCCAGGAGAAGCACATAGTACATTTAAAACTAAAGTATTCTGAGGAAGTGGAAGCCTTTCTGTAGGCAAAAAATTTTAAGTGCTATATGCAAGAAGCAGACAAATATATTTTTTTCTTATCTTCAAAGGAAATACATTCATTTTATCCCTCATATAGCCCAATATCAGAGAGCACATTAGGACTGTGATTTTGTGAACATTGGTTTGTGAACTCCAAATTCTTGATTGCATTTGGTAAAATTATATCCTCCTGGAGAAAACAAATCCTGGAGAAGATTTGCAATGTTACATACTTAACAGGGAGGATGGGGAGACACTAATAGCAATATTAGCAGTTCTTTAGTTTCTTTTGAGAAGAAATTTGAGGGGTCTGTACACAAACTTTGCAGTTTTCTCATCATTAGCTTACCTATCTAGTGATCCTCTGCAGGGAAGTGATAATTCTCTGCTGTAGTATTTTCTTCTGAGGTTTCTTGCATTTCCTCTCACTTGCCTGGTTTGCACCCTGACCAAGCTGTTGGTGAAACCTGGGATACTGAGCATAGGAAAAGAAGCAGTCTAACCCTCCAGATTTAATTTCATACTAAGGGTAGTAAACAATAAGGTTTCTCTGCTGTTTTGCTTTTTTACACAGTTTTCACAGTCTGCTTTGCTTTCTCTCTTGCTGCTGGCATCCTCCTCATTGGGGTTTTCAAGGATCTTTTTCTTCTTGATGGAAATAGAGAGGAAAAAGACTGTATTTTGAAAGTGGCAAAAAAAAGGGACAAAATTCTTGCAAGTTAGTCTCCTGAAAGGAAACAATTCCTACCGACTTGACTCATCAATTCATGCTAACCTCAGAAATTCTGAAACTTTAACTATTACACGCAGTGTAAACTGGGACTTTTCCTTTGGAGAAAGTCACAGTTGATTGAAAACAATTTAAAATGCCAATTTAAATTGGCATAATTTAAAGTGCCAAAGTAAAGGCTTTTGCTTTCATTTTCAAATACATTTCAGAGGAAATTGAATTTGATTTAGAAAAAGATTTTTTAAAACTTTTTACAATTTTTATGTTTGTAGTCAGTTAACTTTGCATAAACAAAATGCATTGAAATGTGTTCCTTCGGCTTTCTAAATTCAGTTTGAATGATAAAAAAATAATGTGCTCTAGACTTAAAAATGTCTAATATGAAGCAGTTTCAAATAAAAGTACACAAACACCAAGGATAAACTAGGTTTGTTTCTAACTCTGACAGCTGGAAAATAAAGCACAGCCAATGTAAAATGTTTTTGAGATGTAAATAAAACAGACCTCTGAGCTGGTTAAAAGAAAGGAGCTAAAATTCCCTAGCTAAGCTCTCAATTTCAGACTTATCCTTTCATACTTGTCCTTCCATTAGTGCCCATGTTATTCAAGTTCACTATGACTTGTGAGAAGTTTTAATTGGAAGGTACTGTTTGTAATAGCCAAGTTAGTGAGCAGTGTCATCACTTCAAAAAATGATGGATGAAGGGACAGAGTGTAGGAACTGGGAGATATTAAACTGAGAAATAGACAGGTTTGTCTCTGCTTAATCAGCAGTATTTACACTTAAACAAAGGGAGTTTTGTGATAATGGCAGCTGAGGTGAGGTAGTTTGTCCAAAGCCAAACCCTAAATACATTCTTTATGTCTCTGCAAGCTGGAATAGTTCAGAGCTTTCTCTCTACTGTTTTCTTCTATCAGAAAATGTAGAGTAATGACCCTTGATTTATATAGATAGCAGTGCTTGATTTAAAGAGATGAAAATCTGCCAAAGGTCAAAATTTTGAAGTATAATTAGTCAATACCAATTAAGAAAATCCTCCTCAGGAACAAGATAGAAGTAACTGATGACCTAAGATACTGTAAAGATAGCTGCTTATTTTCTCCTAGAAATCAATTTATGATTGGATTAGTGTCACAGTCATGCAGAGACAATTATATTATCACTCTTATTAATGAGTCACATTCTTTATATTTTAATATATTGCTCTAATTATTTTAAGAAAATTAAGACTGTGTATTGGCCAGTTAGATTACTTACCTTATCTCTCATCAGTCTCTGCATCTCAGAAGATAAGGATAGAATAATGTAGTAACAGTGATTATTTCTGAGTCGGGGGGGGGGTGTAGTAAAAAAAATAAGCATCTAATCTTCATAGCTAGAAAAGTTAAAATGGGTAAAATCGCTTCTCTTGTTTTCCCCATGCTCAAAGGCTTAGTCTGGCTTTAAAACTGTTTGTATTAAGAGGGAAATGGTTCACTAGTCTGTGCTACTGTCTTGTCCTTAAAAAGCTTCACATGCCTGCCTTCGCTGCCTCACTTGGCTCTAGTCCATCATTTCATGGGAGCCACATAGTCTGGTGAGGTCCAGGAGACAAAAATACTCAGTATCAGACCAAAATGTAAAGTTGCTCTCTCTGAGCAAATATACTTTTGATTTCAAGCAAAAGATAAATTCAACTGTACATGTGAGGAAGATGTGCACTGGTACCTTGGGAAATCCCTACTGACAAACCAGTCCTCAATTTTGAAAAAATCATAACTCCTCTTTAAGACTTTAAAGCATATCTTTCAGAGTAGAGGCTGCTGGCATTTCCTCCTATCTCCCCAAATTCAAATTTAGCTCTGATAAAAGATTCAGTGACAAGGATAATAGAATTTTCATGCCATACAAATGTAGGCACAGCTGGCTAAAGGTATAAGGCATAAGGTCTTCTGAGGGTGGCAGTACAGTCACAGGCACTTTCTTGACTATTTCTGATGGATCACTGGAAGTCATACATATAACAAATACTGCAGTTTGAAGAGGGGTTGTGTTTGGATTGTTGCAAGGGAAGGCAGGGATATCCCAGAAGCAATGTATTTTGCTCCTTCTTCTCCCTCTGCCCCTTCCTGGCCAGTACACTGGCTGTTATAGAAGTCTTCTCTTTGCCTCTTGGCTTTCTTTTGTGGACTTAGGCCCAGTCCTTTATCCTTGCAATAACAAGACTGAGGAGATCTCGAGTGTCTCTAAGATTAGGTTTGAAAATCATGTATATGAATACAAAGACTAACCCTCTGGGGATAAAATCTGAGATTTTGTCTTGTCTACAGAGATAGTTCAACAGCTCAACAAAGGTACCCAGACACAGCAAGGACAAGAGTAATTTTTGAAATATCATATTTTTACGTAGAAATCAGAGAGTAATTCAAGCTGCAACAAGGAACCCCAGGCCTTTATATGAAATTTAAAAACTTCTGTTTTGGTGGCTGAATTTTTATACAATTCACAATCAGCAGACAGTGCGAGGATGAGCCATGACATTTGAACATAAAGACATCGACTGGATAGAGACCAATGCAAAGTGCAGAGCATTTAATTAAAAAATAAATTCCCTCAATATAGTTTAAAATCATATTTGCTTAAGATTTTATATCAGCTTGAACTGATTGTGGCTGTGTAACTGCCCAGAGCTTCCTGACAAAATGGCTTACTTTCAAACTAGAAAGGAAAATTTCTGGGTAAAAAGAAAAAACATTTTATTACATAGTGTTGAACTGTTGCAGCCAGACTGAATCTTGATTAATTGTCCAAAATATTTTTTGTCCTGTCTCTCCAATAAAACACATTACAGTTGGCAGAGAGATGGAGGACCAGCCTACTGGATTAGAGTGAATGTAGACATTGACAGGTTCACATTTCTTCTCTGGCATGACAAAATCAATATGCTATTTCCCATTCTTAAATATGACCGAGAAAAGGCAATGTATTATCAAGAAACTTCTAGATGCAGAGGGAAGTAAATAAAACAATCTTACCATATTTCACTATCCATAATGTTTACAGGCATTTCAGGGAGTATCCTCACAGTACCGAGGCAGTGCCAGGCAGAGAGATGGCTCTGCTGCCTCTTAAAAACCCTGTCAAGTGTTGGCCACAGTGTATCATGATACTGTGGCTTGGCTGATAACTGTGTGGTGAGGGCTGGGCATGTTTGCAGTACTATCCTGCCCCACAGCTGTCTTGTGCTGCTCAGGGTACCCAAACTAGCTCGTCCAGACACCCTCTGAAACCCTTCACCCATCAAAGGCAGTATTATCAGAGGTAATTACTTATGCTTGGGTGAAGTTCCCTGTGAACATCTGCTAAGCTCCATCATTATCCTCCTTCAAGTCCCTCATTGAAACTCTCCTTTGCCAGGATGCCTACAAAATGCCTACAAAAAATTTGTCAACAGTTAATCTGTGTGTGTGTGCTGAGATAGCTGCTTGTCATGGTGGCTCTGACATCCTGCTGGCTCCATGCATTTCCTCTGCGTCTGTTGCTTGGCCTGTGTTAAGACTCAAGACCTGTGGGACTGAGAACCACCTTTAATTCACTGAATTAAACCCACACAGAAAATACTTATTTTGGATTTCCTGAAAAATTGGACATGTACAGGACAGTGTCAGAAAGGATGCTTTAGAGAACTCTGCTTAGTTAACCAAGAAATTGACTGAGAGACAACATAACTAGTGTAAATAAGATTCCTTCAGGGAAAGGATATACAAAGGGCTCTTTAATCTAGTAGAGAAAGACAGAAACAAGAAATAATGTGTAGCAGTTAAAAACCAAATTCATATTAGAAATAAACTACCCATTTTTAGCAGTCAGCGTGGTCAACCAGTGGAACAGAGTGGTGAAGAGATGAAAAAATGCTGTCCCTTGATACCAGGCGAAGAATGCTGCTCAGAATTCTCTGCATTACCCTGCCAATGCCATGCATTGCTAGAATTCGATGGAGTACAACAGCTACTGATACACAGGAGGTCAGTCCAGATGATCCCTAATCCTGTCTAGTTTTATGAGTCTGCAAAAAGTGGTTAACAGCAATGTGAGGACTTCAAAGATGCTGGATTCGCCTAAATGATTTTGTCCCATCCACGACTGGAAGGACACATAGTATGTCTGTGTGCAGTTTTGCTTACCAATTTAAAATTGCTGGGTTTGCTTGCTTTTAGATTTCAGGTGAAATATTGACTGCATAATATAACCACTATATCTGCAATGAGGAGAGAATAAGGTAAGAAAACTGGATTATTATTTTCCAAAGGGAAAACACACAAGTCTATATACCCAGTGTTGTTCTAAATTATTTATAGCATCTATTAGTAGAGCAGACAAAGCTTTGTAAAGTGCAAATGAGCCAATTGCTATGACTTTTACATGCAAAACAAAATACCTGAAAGAGTAGTAAAATTCTAAGTTTAAACAGTTTATAGTCAGGTTAGTAAAATAGTTTGCACCAGTTTCCCTAAGCAGATTTTTTAAATCTTTACACTGAAAGAAAATTTGGACTAAAAATCTTCCAGAAAGCTTATTTTCGTCTATTATGCGTATTGCTTATAGATAATGTCAGTTTATTGCTTTAGATAGTCAACACCATAGACATTTAAAATGCCCAATTTTTGTGCAGAGGACATCTTACCATGTTCTTCACGCAGTTAGCCCTGGATTCTGTGAGAGCTTAGATTGCATCACTGAACTATTTAATAAAGCAGCGACCTTAACAGTGGCGTGCATTTACACTAAAAGTTCAGAATTAAAGGATCTAAAAAGGTAATGAGGAAATGGTTACTCCGGCCTACACATTGAAATAAATCTCCAGGGACTTCTATGTTCAGCAGTAATATTGCAGATGGATAATTCCCTCATTTTTTCTTTGGATTTTCTAATAAAGGCAAGGTTGGAAAGCAGTGCTCCAAGAGAAGAAAATATTTGTGAAATTTCTTTGTGTTTATTAAAGAGTCATATCCCTTAGGTTCTTGAAAGAAGCTTGTTCAGATACAGGCAAATTGTAGCAAAATAAAATAATGTGCCACACATGCTTGAAGAAAAGCGTTGATGTAATATCGTATCTCAGTCATTCTGAATACCTCTTCTCACTCATCCTTTACTGTGAAAGAAGCAAGAAAACATCTCCAGATCAACAGTACTCAATTTTTTTGGTGTGTGAGTGATGCCCTCTCAAAAGAACCACAGACATGAACAAGAATTTAAGAACAAAGCCGTGGGATGGAGACTAACAGAAATTGACAAAATGAAGTCAGTCCTGACATTAGTTACTAGATTAAAAATGTCAAGACCATTTTCTCTGAATTATATCAGACTTGAATTTCACTTAACTAGGTGGAGCTCTCCTCACCTCTGATTCCAATCAAATTAATCTACAATAATTCTTAGTGTTTGATTATCCGCTAGAATATATATAACTTCAATCAGGCTCTAGTAGAACTGTAAGTAAATGATAAAAATACTGGGCACATTTAGGAAAATTAATTGTAGAAAAGCAGTGGATTATAGACTGCAAAATAAAATAGGACTCCCAGCATGTGAAATTTTTGTTTTTAATGCTTAATTTATTACTTCTTGCTGTTCAAGCAGAAGGCATAGTAATTTCCCTATAAACATGCTGATCAATATTTAGATAAAGCAGTGAATAGAGTTTTATCAAACTTTATAGGCCTATAAAATGGGTTTGAGTAAAAAGTTGAGAAATGAAAATAGTAAACAAGAACTGTCACAATAATTACTTACAGGCTGAAAACTGCTTCCTTCCATACCCCCCAAACTAATAAAAGACACTTTTGCACGGAATACAGAGTAGGGTTTGTATTGATTCATCTTCTGCTACTTTCATTTGTCATTACAATTAAGCCTTTTCGATAAGCCAGCTCTGCTTTAAATAACATGAAATGGTGATAGGCCCCAAAAGATTGATTTCCTGGAATTGGTTTACCTAAGCCTTTGCCTGATTGATCTGCCCACTGATCTACCCATGGTTCTCTGCTTTTCCTCCAGTCCAGACCTCTTCTTGTAGATGAGATGAGAACTACTCAATACCTGTGTCCGTTCAAATTCTGCTTATAATGCTTTTGTCAGAAGGGAGGGAGTCTGGGAAGAAGCCATAAAACAGAGGTACCCTGTAGATAGTGAAATAACTTATTTTCTGAATCCTCCCAAACCAACACAGGTTTAAGGCATTCTGTAACTCTGGAAAATCAAAACTCCTGGGTTTCTGCAGGGACCGGGAATTGACTGCAAAAGACATGCCAAGAAGTAAATTGTATAGGCACTTAATTTCTAGATCTAATTGCTATAGGCTTTACCACCTGAAAACTGTGATTGCACCTCCTTGAAGGAGTTCTGCCACAGTATTACATATAATGTAAACATTTAAAATTATAGGAGGCATCCCAAACCTTGTCTAGTGCTGCCTGCCTCTTTATGGACTTTATTTTCTTGTCATGCAATGTTTGTAATTAAACTACCTCTCCTAATGTTGATAGCTTTGTTCTTGTTCTCTGATAAATTTTTCCTTCCTCCAAAATATTCTTGTCAAGAACTTTTGTCCTTCCAAATGATTCTTCTATAAAAGAAGGGAATAATATTTGTCACAGCTGACTTCAAGGAACTTTATTTGATATTTAAACAGTCGTTCAGAAAATGATCATTAACCTTTGGAAGTTTTAAACCTTTGATATTTGAAAAGTCAAATTTTACTGGCCTAAGAAGCAATCCAAATCTTAAGAACAGATAGGTAATGCAAAGCAAATCATGGAGTCAGACTGATAAAGGAGAAAGCATAGGCTCAAAAGCAGGCTACATGGTGTTGATAAGACTATTGCTGAATTATCAATTTGTCTCCAACCGTTACTTTAAAGTCGAATCTTTTAAGTAAGATGGGGTCAAATTCTAATCCTTCCTCTCTCAAATCTGAGCAATTCCCATTGAAATCACCTCTCCCTATATCTGGCAGAATTTGACACTTTCTTTTCAAGTGAAGCTGGGATTCCTACTTCACTGAAGGCAGGGATTCCTATTTAGAAAATAAGAATCTTTATCTTCCTTTCAACCAGTAATAGCTATAGGTAGCTCTCCCTGGTGTAGCAGAGCACAGCATGAAATCCATTACAGGTGTTAATATTGCTTTTTTTAAGCCTAGTGGCATTTCAGCAGCAAAGTCTAAACCATCCAGACATATGAGGTATTTTTATTATATCTATTTTATATATAAAACCCCCCATTTTATTGTAATCCAGGAATATTGCCCTCTTTCTCTTAAATTACATATATATACAAACACATATACACACATGCAAATATATATGTACGTATAAAATGAGCTGAAATTGAAATAATCATGCAGAGGGATTTTTTTATATACTTCCTAACTTATCTTTCATCACTGAAATAATTTCAAAAGACTGCTACTCTTGGCTCAAGTTTTTCTTCCCTTCTTCGGGTATCATCCACTTCATTTGTGTTTTCATCAGTTTAAATGACTGACATCTATCTATGTCCTCACCATAGTGCTTGACAGGCACAGATTGCCTCTGATAATACCTGCACATAGAATATTAGGCATAAGGAAACAAAGGAAACAGCAACTACATGAATTGGAGAAAATATATCCACAAAATGATAGCACCATAAAGAGAGTTAAAAGGAATCATAACTTCACAACAAATGCAAAATTAATAGGGGCCATTTTAAAACGGACATGAGAGTGAAAAAGAAATAATAACCCAAGCCACATAAAGTGTCAGCCTATCTGCAAGAGGGAATTGAAGAACTGCATAGAGGTAGAGTATTTTGAACAGCAATTACAGAGTCAAATTATAGAAATGTGCCAGACATGCTTGATATGAGACATGACAAACAATGACTGTTTGTGGCGCATGATTTCAAACACGCAAACATCTGCTCCTGGGACTGCAGTCAGAAATATGTTACCATGATCACCTGCTAAGCTGTGTTTGTCGTGGAAATCCTCACCCCATCATTCCAGTATGCAGCTGAGTGTAGATTTAAAGGGGAGAAGAGAAAATAAATCCAAGCTTTCCTGACAGGGTAATGCCATCTGTATGCTTTTCTAGCTGAAAACTGGTCCTGCTGTGTCATGGTTCTGCATGGACTCGTTGCTGAGCCTCATCATTGCTGCATCTGAGGTGATAAGCAAACACTAAATTAAATTGAAAATAATGAGAAAAAAATGAGTCAAGGAGATTACATTGTAGATTCTTAGCACAGAAATGGCTGAAGAAATGTGAAATTTTTATAGTAAAATATACTAAGTATTTCAACAGCTTGAGCACTGCCAGTGTACACCATAACCAATATCCCAACAAAAATACTGCATGTCTTTTGCAGTATTGGCAAAAATGATTATTAATGCTCGTCTTCCAGGGCCTTAGGTGCTACAAAAATCACCTAAGGAAGGTCTCCTCTTACCAAAAAGAGGGTTCTGGTTATTTTGATTGCATTTTTTTTTTTTGCTATATTCTTAGTCCTGTAGCTGATTCATACAGCACTTACACTATGAATTTTTACATTTACAATATCTGCAGCTAAAGGACAGCTGAATCAACAAACAGATTTTCACAGCTATTGTTCCTTCTCGTTTAATTTGCTTCATGTTTTTCACACTTGTAATTTCAAGAAATACAAGATGAAAGAAATTGCAGTCATACAATGAATGTTTGAGCTGGACATTAGTAAGTGGTAGTATTATGTTTGTACATCTTTGACATCTCCCAGTGTTACTGCAATCACGGAGACAAATGTTAGCTTCTCCTACAGTGATAAGCTGATCATGGTTCCTTGACATAATAATGAAAGCACCATGCAATAGGCAAATTACTAACGTTTTCTGCAAAAATGAATGTAATTGAGAAAACCTGATTCCGTCAGTCACTGCCTTTTTAGGATGAATAGCTCCATTCAATGTATTTTAATGTGGTTCTACTAAACTTAAAACATCCAGACTTTTCTATATTATTTTTATTTTTACATTGCTTGATGTATATTAGGGATGCAGTGTGTGGTTTGCTGGAAGTTCAGCTTCTGCAAAACAAGCCCCCCTGGAGCTCAGCTCACAAGGTTCATTGTAATGGCATTGATTCATGACATTCCTCTTTTTAATGATATTGTACCTAGCAAGACTTTGAAGTCGCTGAATGACATTCCTAGGTGGGAAATCATGCCATCAGTCCAGTGGGGAATTTGCTTGGGAATGAAACCTGTTGCTGAAACCATTACGTTCAGAGCTAGAACATAGACACCATGGGGTAGCTTTACAGAGACCAGGATTTCCCAGAGCTGGGAAAATGATGACTTAGGTTTTGTGGGTTTTGTTTGGTTTGTTTCTAAGTTGTTTCTGGGGGTCCACTAGAAATCCTGTTTTTTTTTCTTTTGTTTTGTTTCAGTTCAAGTTGAGCTCCTAAACTATTTCTTTTTTTTCCCCAAGGGAGGAACTAGCTAAACAAAAAGCTGAACAAAATTACTTTGCACATGAATGGAAGAGAAAATTGAATACCTACAGGTTGTTTTTTTTATTGGCAAATACCTAAATGAAAAAAATCCAAGTAATACCCTTCATGAACTGGAAGAAGATCACTGAAAGCACATTTTTCTCTGTGATAAACCCTCTAGAGAAGAGTTTGGATGTGCTCCCAAAAGAGCATTTCTATTTTTATCTGAACATTCCAGCCTTGAAAGGAAACTAGAAAAAGAAGGGAATGACTATAAATCTCTTCCAGATTAAATCCAGATATGGATACTAGGATTAGAAGTATAAACCCAAATCTATTCTGCTGAGGTCAATTAAATTTATTTTGGGTCAAGGCTCTGGACTAAGAATGTCCTTTAACCCTAAGAGCTGTGGTAGTTCTTGAATGCTTTACCTGAACTTTCACAGTTCCAACTCCATGGCTGTAGCTGAGGATTCCTTACTAGTAACACCAGGAGATTGAACTTGCCCATGTTCAAGCAATGCTTTAAGATCTTTGGAGCTTCAGATTTCCCTAGCAAGATGTGAAAAGTTTTGACAGAAAACCTTGTCTTTGGGTTAACAGAACTGAAAACTTTCATTTTCTGTTCCTCGTCTTTCTGTAACTCTTTGTCTCCGGGTCTTTGTCTCTCTCAAAGCTTCTGAATTTCTGTCTATCTTAAACTACGGCTCCCCATCTTCCTACCTCTTTCATAGCTTTCTTTCATGCATTCCTTTACATTACTTCCACATCACTACATTTTTTTCACAGAAGGGAGTATAAAATCCACCCTCTCATTTTTTCAGTCTGTTTCTTAGCTTTAAGGTGTTGGCTGATGCTGAGCAGTGTTGACAGCCTGAAATCAAGAGAGAGGCAGGCTGTCTTGGCTGCCATTGCTGCAGGCAAGGGGAAGAGCCAGTGCAGGTGCAGGAGAGAGCATGGCACAGTCAAGATGTGGCCACCCCTGCTGCAATTGTCCTGGGGCAGTGTCTGAGAAGAGGGATATTTTTTCTCGGTTCTGTAGGAGTTCCATAGGTAAACCTCAAATCTCTTTCCTTGGAAACTGGGGTATGAGCTCCTCAGGAAAATTACATTGATTTTTTTTTTTTGTTTTACTTCTTAAGATTTAGATGAAATTTAAAATTATGATCTTACAGAGTCCCTTGTAAATCAAGAAAGATTCTATTAGAAGCAGCAAAGCTCCATAGTATGAGTGCAGTGTGGCAGGAAGGCAGTCTGGTTCAGGTAAGACACCATAAGATGGATTCATCTACAATAGGAGGGGAACCAGGCCAGTAGATCAGAATTCCAGTCTCCAGGTGGAACAGCACACATGTGTCAAGAATACATGAAGATAATTCTGGTCTAAAACTCTTCAACACTTCCCTTGTATTCCTACCAGTGAAAACAATGTATAAATGCATGCAAAACATCTACCTCACTGTCTCACCTGCTAGAATTGATGTAATGAACAGGTAGCTGTTTTAATTTTACATTTGCCTGGATGAAAAACGGAATAGAATGGTGAAAAGGAATAGCAGTCTTTAATCTTATTTCTTCATTTCTGGGTTGACATTGAGGAAACAAAGAAACTGAATGATCTCTATAATCCAGCTGCAGAAAATACCATCGAGACTGTAAATTTAAGTGACAGGCAAGAGGGTGTTGAAAGGAAAGAAGCTAAACTACCAAAATGATAAACACCTTTTAAAATACATCTTTAAAAATGTAAGAAAAATGGATGGAAGAATGTAAAAGAAAAGCTATGGGTGTGGAAATATTTTTTTTAATATTCATTTAATAAAAACATTCCTTGTAGCTTGCTTGCTACACTTAATTCCAGTTTCCATTCTATTTGCAAAACTCAAACTCCTCAGAAAGCTGAAAGGGAAAGAAGCATTTTAGTGTATATCTCCAAATGATTAATGTAGCAGTCATGTTCCCTCTCATCAGTTCAAGACCACTTGCACATCTATAGAAATTGGGCATGAGGTGTGCTGAAGCATATTAAAATCACTTTTTCTACTTTTTTTGTATTGAATAATTTTTCCTGCTCTTACTTTTGTACCACTTAAATGAGAAAGAAGGCAATTTAGCTGCCATCACGTACAGCCTGAGGCAAAAGTGTCATATAAGCTTCATTCAGAAAAATCTTTAAAGATATTTATTTGCCTTTACTACAGCTTAAAGACAGCTTTTTAGGAAAATGCATTGTTTTCTAAATTTTTTGCTTGTCTGTCCTTGACTATTCTCTGTCTAAGATAAATAATAAATTACCTATCCAAGAATCAAGGGGCTGGAGATGAAAAGTTCCTATTAGATCATATAGCTTATCTCACTCTAAAATCAGGATTATTTCTTGCAGCACCTGTTTTTGAGAGGTTGCACAGAGTTGACATTTTTGCCCCTTTCGGTTTCAGCCAGATTCCTAACTTCTCTGCAGTACTTCTGACTAGAGGAACACCATTGGCTTCCTGGCAACTTCAACCATCTTCTCTTCAATTATGTTACACTGCCTTTGAAATACGGACATCTGGGAATTCTTTATTTTGCAAGTTGTGGGGAGATATTGCTGTCTGTCACTCTGAGGTTTCACCCATGTTGCCAAAGTCCAGCTGCACCTGAGATAAAAGACAGTCAGTAAAGGTGGGATTTAATAACACTAAATACTTTTGCTTGACCTACATAGTGACTCTCTCCAATGACCTGTCCTAATGCTGGAGCAGGGGAACAACAACATCACAGAATCACACAACAGCTGAGACGGGAGATCATCCAGTCTGATGCCCTGCTCAAAGCAGGATCGTCTAGATCAGGTTGCTCAGGACTGTTTCCTGTCTGTGTTTGAACTTCTTCAAGAACAAAGACTTCACAATCTTGCTGAGAAACCTGCTCAAGTTCTTAACCACCCTCAGAGTGAAAAAACATCTCCTAATCTTTAAATTAAATTTCCGGTATTTCAGTTTGTGGCCACTGCCTCTGGTCCTGTCAGTGGACACCACTTAACAACACCTGGGCCCAACTTCTTTATTCCCTGCCCCCACCAGGCATATATCCCTTGATACAGGTTCCCAGCTCCATTTAGCAGCAAACCCATGTTTCCCCTCTTTCTCCTTTTTCTATTGATTGACCTGTAGAAGCCCTTCCTATCCCTTGTCACACTCAACTCCGGAATTTTCAACTCCTGCTTAACCAAATGCAATTTGCCCAGTGGGATAACAGGCTGTGCAGATTCTGGGTAAACATGAAAAGACCTGTGTCCTTAAAACTCAGTCTGCTTCCCAAACAGAAAACAAAACCAACAATGGTTTTAACTATCATGTATTCTAGGCAGGAGGCTAGGTTGAATTTTAATTCAAATTGGAACTTTTTCCTCATAGTCCTATCAGAAATAGATCTACATTTTGTTTTGCCCAAGTTGATGTTCATCAAAGAAGTTTGTATAAAATAAGATAGATCAGAAGATGAAATGGTAGAAGAGATAGAAAGAATGCATTTCCTATTGAGGTTTATGTCTTGGCATTTCTCAGAAAAAAAAATAAAAGCAAAAGAAAGCTTTCTGCAATGAGGTTAGTTAAGGGTATTACTGCATTAAAGGGAGTCTTAGTTCCAGAATGACTCCCTCTTTTGAATGTAAAGGCTGTTAAATAGCAAATTCTTAGCCAAGAATCATATTTCTTATTTTCATTAATTTACTTCTGTTAATAATTCCCTGAAGAGAAGCAATGAGTTATCTTAATTCTGTATAATTTTCCTGTTTACAATAATTGCTCTCTTTAGGAAGTGTATTTTAGGGAGAATTTTTGCCTCAATGCCTTGAGAAAAAACCCCATAATTTCAACAAAATAAGAGAATAAATGTATGCACACATAGAAGATGCATTAGAGTACATATAAACTCTCTCTCTCTTTCTTCTCCCTCTTTTTCCCCCCTATATGTCCTATATACAGCCTCACTGGATCACCCAGTTCATAACTAGAATTTTGGGTTTCAATTCTCCTTGCAGTTGTATGTAATAGTGGTTTTCTTTATTTTTATGCATTTTTGTATTTTACCTGCTGGAGATAGGTAATTTGGATAAGTCTGACAGCAATCACCAAAGCCATTTTACATCTGTTTACCCCACCAGAAATTTTGGCCCTCACACTGCAAAGTCATTAATCAAATGGAAAGGGTGACTCTCAGCAATTCTTAGTTCTGATTACTTTTGTAGCTGCACCTGAACAGCAAGTGACAAGAGGGGTCTTTTGGCAAAACTGCATGGACCATGCTTTTGGATTTCTGTCTTTGGTGCTTCCACAGTACTATGTCTTTGTGAGAATAATTTCAAATTAGTTCTTAGAGTAGCTAATAAGATTAATTGAAACATTTTTTGACACAGAACATTCAAACATAAACTCAACCTCATTAAAAATGCAGCTGCACAGTGATGCGATGTAAAGCAAATGGATCTGAACAGAATGTCATGAAAACTGCAAAGTAGTGTTTGTGAGCACATGTATCACTTCAGCTTTCATGTTCTATTGCTATTCCCTTTCCCAAAATAGTTAGACGCACAGGGTTTCATGCTTGCTTGAGTATTTCTGGGATGTTGGACTTCTTTTGTACTCGTCTAACAGTGCTAACAAGGATGACCATACATGCAAAGGGTTAATAATTTTTGCTATTCATTAGTCACGTGGCTAGAGAAAAGTCAGTCACTGCAGCTGGCAGTAACTGAGCCTATATAATGTAAGTCAGGGACCAACTAGACATTATGGACAAGGAGGAAATAAAATGAAGTACTGATAAGCTATCTGTCCATGGTTTAAATACCTCTGTACAGCCTCGGTTTTCCCACTCTTTCTCCTTTGTTTGGGCTTGTACCTTTGCCTGTCTGTGCCGTTTTTGCAAACCACAAAACACTAATTTTTTTGCAAATATGCCCAAGTAGAAGAGAACTTTTTGCAGGCAAATAATTTGTAGGGTAATCTGATTGTCTTTTTCTTCTATATGTGGGTTTAACTTTTTATACAAGTCATGTATAAACCATAAGAATTAACTTAGGCGTGGAGATTCATTCACAAGCTAGTAAATGGCTATGAGAGAAACAGCCTATGGATACGGAGCATGAAAAATTGAAAAAGAAATGAGGAATTAAACTCTATTATTTCTCTTATTCCTTGGGAGCATGAGTTGCAGCTATGCTAATGGTTAGATCAGCAGCATTTAGAGGAGCAAAATGATAATGGATCCACATGGCTGCTATGATAACACTCAGCATACTGAATAATTACAGAGACATTGCTAGCATGTTGAGCTTCCCAGTGAATGTAATTAATGTGGTCAGGGCCTCATTTACTCACTGAAGCACACTAAAGCCTAAGTCTGGAACAAGGGCTCCTGTTTCTGCAAGGTTCTACAGTGAAAATTGTGGTGATTGCACAGCCACTCCAGAACAGAGGAACAAAATGAGAGAAAAGGAATTAGGATGCAAAATCAGTGTTTAGGCAAAACACTTTCAAACCCCTTTTTTCATGAAATTGTGGGTTTAATGCTTCTAATCAAGGCTTATGCTTCCATTTCACCAAAGCTGCACTGATTTATCGTAGATATAGTTTGCAGCAGTCCTAAGAAGTAGCAGCAGTATGTGAATCATTGCAACATTTAATGTGTCATAAATAGTCAAAGACAGTGACTAAATTTGGTGGGTTTGTTGTTTGTTTGGTTTGGTTTTTTAATGTGGTTCCAAAGGTGTGTTTCCTTCTATTTGTGTTTTGTGCCAGATCTTCTTACAGCTGGGGCAAAATTCAGTCCTGGCCATAAACTGAATTCATCAGACTTCTGAATTATTCGGTCCATCAGTTTATGGACAAAGTACGCCACAACTCTGGGTTGTTTTTTCCTCCCCAATTTCTGTGATTTTCCTTTCCCCCACAGCCCAATCCTTGCAGCTCCCTGTTGGCATAGCTGGCTGCCTTCCCCTACCACCCACCAGTCTCTCCCACCATCCCAAAACCACTCTTCTCCCCCAGTAACCTTCTTCCAATGGATGTTCTTTATTAAACAGACACCAACTTCAATTAGATTAAATAAAACAAGGTTTATTAGACACAAGCAAGGGAAAACAGAGAGAAAATCGAAGTAACTGAATGTAAGCAAAATAAATCATAACCAACATCTAGACAGCCTAGCCAGTTAGACTGAAACTCATAATTGCAAGATATTGATTGAATAGGACTAAAAATCTTATATATCCTTGATATTTATGTGGCTGTTTTCAATAGTCATTTGAGTTTGACAGCCCAAAAGTCCTCTCAACAGAACTCCAGTGTTTCTTTTCCCCTGACATTTCTTTAGGGTTTTTCACCCTCTTTCAATACTCCTGGGCCAGCAACTTTATTTTCTTTTCTGATAATGCTCACTTAAAGCATCACAGACTTTAGATTGAAACTGATATGTTACAATATATAATATTAATATATTAGTTATTATTTTAGTATATATCAATGTATTAATATGAAAAAATATATAATATACTGCTAATATTTTAGTAACATTTATATCAGTGCCAGGGTTCATGCACATCTCACAGCAGTACAAAGGTAACCCATGATGCAAGGGGACATTTCTCCTCCCCAGGGCTCTAGAAGGTGCACATGCTGCTCTTATGGTAGAATGGTGTCAGCACATCTCAGAACAAAGCACTGGGAAAATGTCCTGAAGACAAATTTTCTATGTCTTATGTTATATTCTTGGATAGAATGACATGCCCTGTCTTACCATAGCAGCATTAGACATTTTGGAGGTTAACAAACATGGATTCAGTTCCTCTTCTGCCAATGGTCTTCTGCCTTGTCTCAGGGTAAAGGTGTCATTGTGAAGCCTGACCTGTGGAGCACATTAGAGTATGTGCAGAACTCAGAAAAACAGTTTAAAAACCTCCCATGAGAGGGGAAATACGAAAATTACTGTTTTGACTAAACAACACGAAAAGTTTAATTCATCAATTATAAGTTTTGGGAACTAATGAGGAGATTTAGGTAATAGGCACCAGACACCCTCTCCCAGTGAGAGAAAATTGAAATATTTTACACAATATGAATTCATAAAAAGTTTGTTTATTATCAACTAATTCAAGGAGAGCAGGCCACAATTAAATTTACATTTTTCCTATACCACTTATCTTCTATCCAATTGTTGATTATTTGGATCAGTTAATCCTGGTGTACCATTTGGTTGTAATAAGCTTCATAGCATTTTTGCAATTAAGAAAAATAATCACTTCTGGTCCTTAATTTTAAATGTTATCTCTCAACAAATATATCATTTATCTTACTCAAAACTAATATGTCACACAGTTTTGGATTCATAGAAATATCAGTTCTGAGTCTGCTACCATTTCCTATTTGAATGCTTAGTTCAGAGAAATGAGAGTAAATACCTGTACTAGCAGTTAAGTTTCTTTCAGAATTCTTCTCACTGCTTTCCTTATTTCTTCCTTATGTCTTTTTTTTTCTTTTTTTTTCTTTTTTTTTTCTTTTTTTTTTCTTCTTTTTTTTTTAAATACAGCAAACTGATTACTTCTCTCAACCAACTGAGTTTACCTTAAATGGGTATGTTGGAGTTCTATTCCAAATCCTATTCTCATAAAACTCTCTATTTTTAGTTCTTTTTCCTGGCCACAATTTTAACATCACTTGCTGATAATCAGCTCAAGATCTATCAGAAATACTAATCTGGAATAAATTGGGCAGAATAAAAGTTAGATAAAAATAACACATAAGGATGTTATTTTTAAAATATCTTAAATTTTGTTCCTATATAACCCTGGTTTTGAAGTTTGGACACTGTTTTTGATGAAATTTTTGACCTGTGCAAGGAAGGGATAATTTTTGTAAGAGAAGAGGCAAACTGGCATGTATCATAAGTGATAAAGATGGGAAAGGAGTTCTGGAGACAGGTTTAGATTTATATTTTTAGAGTTAAGCATCCACACAGTATTTTCTGAGGTCACAATGCACTTCATTTCTGTTTATGTTAGTGGCACATAGCAGACATGTAATAGAAGCTGTATGTGAAAACAGTTAGCCTCTTGAGCCCACACCTACAAAGGTGTGAAGATATTTGATGTACCTTCATGTCTAACCATTAGCTGCTTGTCTCTGAGGCTCTCTGCCTCTGTCTGCTCTGTTATCCCTTTCTGCAGTCTGCTTCAGTGCTCCCCTCTTGGGCTGAGCCTCACTGCCCCTCACAAGGATAATACTATTAGCCCCCTCTCCTGGGTCTCGCTGCCTGGTATAATCCAGGGTACAGAGATCCATCATGAGGAATGATTCCTGGCTTATTTTCAGTTTGAAACTTGACCATTGCCAAGCTAGAAATGCAAAATGCCTAGCTCAAACTGCTTATTAGTTTCTCATTAGAGGAATATCATCTTCAAGTGCATAAATGTTTACTTTTGTTTGGTGCCTCTGTGGGTTGTTTAAACCATGATAATATCCTATTAACACAGTAGGTTCAAGTTATTAATGACTCAGTGTGCTTAAAGGCTGGTAGCAAAGCTGAAGGTGATCATTCAAGGGGTCATTAACACCTTGACAACAGGGCCAACACTGTGTGAAACACTTTATCATTGTCAATTTTTTACAAGATACAGATTACATTTATAAAATATATCCTTGCAATATTATACACCTGTCTCCATTTTTAAAATATTTTGTTAATAATAGAATTAATTGACCAATTGAAAAATCTTTTAATAGCTAGTATATTGCAGTCTTTTTTTCTCTTTTAATCCAGCAGGAAAATTGACTTTTATCACAAATGAGACAATTTGATTTTTTTTTTTTTTTTTAATAGATAATAGAGCGAATCCTGCTCTTACAATGTTACAAGTAAGAGGTAACTTCACTGAATTCAGTGTCTACTTTGGTATAACGTGTCAAAGAAAAGTATGTTTTCAGGACTCTTGGTGTTCTGAACAGAAACATTTGAGTTTCTGACCCTGTATAATTGATCACATTAACACAAGTAACAAGTAAAAGAAAATTATCAGCCAACAAGTATGAACCTCCAGTTCACAGGGTGCTCTAAAGAACTCTAAACCCACAGAAAGTTTCAGTGTCACTTATTGCAGCAGTATAGTGTAGAAATACCTCTCTAAATGAGGGAGCTGGAAAGGAATGCATCACAATTGCATGTTTTGGCTCCATGGCATGTGTGGAGCAGCCAACTCTGACAACAGGTGTAAATGTGGATCTCAGACTCCTGGCAGGAAAGCGAGATCCACCAAGATTTGGAGGTGAAGTAGAAATCAGATGCTCATATTTCTTCTGATCTTGCTCCACATCATTAAAACATTACAAATAAGGAAGTTGAGAACAAAAAGAGCTTTAAACAGCTTGGAAATTGGAGAATATTTGGCTGCATTCAGGCTTAGATGTTAACATAAGTGATTTTTAATGAACCATAAATGCTATTTTTAATTTACATCTTTTAGTTATACTCAGTGAATTTCCTTTGTGGTTTCATGACGGGGGGAGGAGAGGCAGAGGGCTATCTATTACTGATTGAAGTGATGTGTTTGCTCCTCATGCTGAGTAGAAGCCCATCAGAAACAATCTGGCCAGAAAAGAACACTGTGATTGCTTCCTCTGGCTGCATGTAACACACTATCTTCTCATTAAAGTTGAAATAGGAACATCCTTCAGTTTGGATCTGACTTCATGGAGCTTTAAGTTTCATCTAGAGGAGTTTGGTATTCCTTTGTCTACTTCATGGAATTTTCCTGTTTCAGTTTGTGTCCATTGTCTCTTGCCAGCGGGTACCACTGAGAAGAGTCCAACTCTGTCCTGTTAATCCCACTCCCATCAATTACTTACACACTTGAACAAAATTCCCCTGAGCCCTGTCCTCCTCAGGCTGAACAGTCTCAGATCTCTCAGCCTTTTCTCATAGCAGAGATGTTCCAATTCCTTAAACATCTTTAGTGGCCTTTTGTTTGATTCATTCCATTGTTTCTCTCAAAGCAAGGAGACCAGAACTGGACACAGTACTTCATGTGTGGCCTCACCAGTGCCAAAAGAAAGGGAAGGATCCCCTCTGTCAGCTTACTGGGAACTTTCTTCCCAGTGCAGGGCAGGAGGCTGTTGGCCTTCTTCACCACAAGGACAGGTTGCTAGCTCATGGTCAGCTGGTGCACCAGGACAACTGGATCCTTTTCTGCCAAGCTGCTTTCCAGCTTGTTAGCTCCCAGCTCGGGCTGGTGCCTGTGGTTATTCCTCCCCAGGTGCTGGGCTTTGCATTTCCCATCGATGACATTGAGTAAGTTTTTCTCAGCACACTTCTCCAGCCCACTGTGGTCCCTCTAAAAGGCAGCACAGCCATGGGTACTTGGCTTGACTTCTTTCCAATCAGTCCAGTTTAAGGTGATTTTGCCTGGTCATCATTTATTACATAACCCCTCAGGCCTTGCTATTTAGGAACTTCACTAAGAGGATTCTATATATGTTCATTCGTTTTGTAGTTCACTGGTAAAAGTACTGAGCAACACACAGAAAACTTTTGGGAAATACAGCAAATAGAGAGTTTAAAGATGTGTGACAAGTCATATGGACTGGTGTTTTGTTTTTTATCCTTTCCTCTCAAACCGAATTTGGAAGAGAGGGCAGTTTTCATTTCTGGAAGGACAGAGATTCAAAAAAGGAAAAAGAAATAATGACCTTTTCAAAGATCTAATTGTTCAGTTGTGGGAAACTGTGTAGCACAAACACAATGGGAGGACAACTGGAAACTGTGATTACATTACTCTGCTACAGTTTTTAAATAGCTGAAATTATCTTAGTTACTAGGTAATCTGGATATTAACACTCAAATAATTTCATTTTTCTTTATGACTTCTGTCAACTTCTTTCCTCATTAGCTCAAGCTATTTTATGCTTCATTTTCCTTCCTAAGGCAATTCTCCCATGTCTCCAGAGAGCATATGGGAATGGGGAGGAAGGATTTACACATGGTACAAGACTTTAAATTATGTGGATTTTTTTCCAGGGTGTATTTGGTATGGATACCAAATTATATTGTTCTCATAATACTTAGGAGGCTTTCCTTAGGTGCTATGACACTATGATCAGTAATGTCCCCTTATATTTAGGATCAAAACACTATATGTAAAGTCTAGAAAGGGTACTCAAGGTTATTTCCTTTGACAAGTGAGTTGTTCTTATATTTTGTTTGACTGAAGAGCTAAAACATACAGGTTAAAAGAGGTAAATCTTCCCACAGTTTGCCTAAATCCTTATTTAATAAATGTTCTTCTAAAACAGGGATATTGCCATGAAAAAAACCCTTGTCTATACTTCTGTTATCAGTAAGTGTGGCTCGTTTTCCATTTCCTTTCAAAAGGCATATTTTACATTACATGTTTCTGTCTGTGTACATTTTTACATGTGCATATGCATTTGTGCCTGTATGTACATATACAAATACAACCTGACTTTTCAGACTTCACATTTTAGTATTTAAAGTGGTTTTTGTTGACATGGATGATTATGGAATAGATGCTGATCATTAATACTACTAGACCCTAAGAAGCTTTGTATGTTGAAGAAGCTCTTGCTTCTAATTTTTACAATTGCTTTTTTTGGTGCAATTTTAACTTAGAATTCAGCTACTTAGTCTGTGTTTCTTTACTACACTTTAAATCACTGTCAACCAAGGTACCAGACCAAGACTTGTTAAAGGCCCCTGAAATTTAAGACCCAAGAATAATCTCTTCCATCTCCATGTCATGGCCCTAACCACTACTCATCACTAATACATAATATCCTTTTTCTCAGTAGCCTAGAGATTTTTGAGTTCTTTGCCACATACTGATACAGTTCCAAATACAGTGGTAAAAAAATCTGCCCCAAATCTGTTTTACAGTTTGGGGATTAAGGTACTCCTTGGAAAGATATGCTTCTTCTTTTGCTGGCTAAGGTGGAAGTACGATGTATTAAACAGCTTGGGATATAGGAGGGGTAAGGCTAGCAGCATGTCCTGCACTTTTAAAGGAAAAGAGCAAGTGCTTCCCTGATCATTATGAGGAAGAGCAGATTAGTTTATTTACTGAAGATGCATGCAAAAAGGACTCTTTTTGCAGCCCAGAATGAGGTATCTTGTAGGCAGAATTTTTTATAGGTTCAAGTGCACATTCTATTGAATCACTATCTACACAGGTTAAATATCTCGGATTCCATTTCTGGATACTTTATTTTTTTATTGAAAATCTAGATGGTCAACAGGTATCTTAGACTGCTTTCAAGATTTCACCTTCAATATTTAAGAAAATCGTTCCTGGCAAATGTTTAGATTATAGGAAATTTAATCTAAAATGCTCACACATCTTAGCAAGAAAATCTTATCATCTTTGCATAAATTTTTCAAGGGAAATTTTTATAATTTTTATCAAATACTATCTTGTCATGGTTAGTTTCAACCTAACACAATTATCTCTCTGCATGTAAAGAGAATCAGATGTTGTTTTAAACAACTTTTTTCAGTAAAACAATTACATATGAGTGTTTTGCCTGAGAATGTAGAAGTCAAATAAACAAATATACCAGCAATTCAAATACATGTTAGAAAATACTTTTGGTTTTAAAATCAGAGAATAAAAAGACTATGTAAATCCAACACAAAATAGTATAAATTGCATTGAATGTTCTCATTTTTCTTCTGGATTTGATTTTATATTTTACCTCTGTATACACTATAAATCATTCTACTTATGGTATTCACAGCTTTGACACAAATGGGCAATACATTTGAAAGACAGACAATTCCCCCTTTGATTAATTCACTGGTCCATTTACTCATTCGAAGGCAAGATAACTACATTCAAACAATTTCACACTCTTGCCATGAAATAATTTGTCACAGGGTCTGCACTGGTTCCAAATGCAGCTTGGTTTTTTTTATCCTTCTTTTTAGCCATAGGTTTGTATTTAACAGGTAGGCAGATGACCTATATAATTTTTATAATGTGTCCTTGGAAGTGATGAGCATTCCAGGTCCTACACAGCCCAAGTGACAGTGGAAATATGACTTGCAGATTTTGAGCCAAAACATCTGAAATCACTGAGAGAGCCCCTGACTCAGCTCTGCTGTCAGCTTCAGAGCGATCAAGGCATCACTACCAAAGAGCAATTCAAAGACAGAGCAAGCAGGATGCCTCCATGGGCGTTATTACATGGGAAACATCCTCTGGGGTGAGGTGCCTTACTTGTTGAGGGATTTGGTTTTGACTAAGGATGTAAGACAGATCTACAGATTCACTGCTACTCCTCAGCTGGATTTCAGGTGGCAGTGTGTTTTTTGCACATTTTGTGATCTGAGTATAAGCACTGTGAAATTGCCCGCTGAGATGACCTCCAGCTGCATTGAGTCTGAGGGGTCCTGTAATTATTCACTGAAGCTACAAGAAGTACCATACAAGCTCTTGCACATGGCACTGCTCACACAACTATTCTGTGTTCACTACTGAGCAGCATGATCTGTGTAAGTTACAGGCTGAATCCCAATGATGTGCACAGTGTGTTGCTTTAAAAACACGGTGTGTTGAGTGTTTAGCAATGTAAACATATGGTACTGCAGTTATTGCTGTGCCATATGGGGATGTGTAGAGCTCTCTTTCTTAGCATATAGTGCCAGGAACACATCTGTATGAACCTGTCATCAGTGGGCATTGTTGGTTCAGTTTCTTTACACCTTTTTGTGCACCACTAGTTTCTGCGTTTATTTTTCAGTTTAGATCGAGTAGGAGAAATTCACTGGAGATTTTCCTATTTCTAATTACTTAAGATAGTTGGAAGAATTTTAGATTTGTCTTAGCTGGCATTTCCTTACCATGGATAATAGCTTTGTTTTCTCTATCAAAGTTTAAAAAAATCTAGTGCAAGACACAAACAAATCTATGAGCTGTGACTACCTCCTGTTTGCAATTATCAACAAAATAGAGAAAATCACAGACTCTTTATTTCCTGCAGTGTTACTAAAGGAACATCACCATCTTTTAAAGAACATAGAGATTTCTGAAATTTAAATAAAAATTATAGATAAGACACCAAAATTAGGCATCTTCATGATAGATTTTTACTCAAAAATTATTTTAAATTATACACTTTGTATTGTTGTGGTGAGATTTTTCACAACTGAACAATGATTAAAACATTTTCCTGAAGTTTTTCTAAAGTGTCTGCAAAGGTCTGTGGTACCTTCTTTAGTACTTTTTGTCTGAGGAATAAAAAAGCGAAAAAATTACACCTCCTCTGCTTTTACTGATTTGCAAAATCTTTGTATTTTTTTTTACTACATGTCTACTGTATGTTAAACATTCCTGATATATATGTTGCTTTGCACTTCTTTTCCTATGTATAATTAAACTAACTGGACAATTAATCAATGTAATCTGTAACCCTAAATGACAACTGATATTAATGAAGGAGGTTGTTCACAGTCCAAGCTTGGCAGGGTAAGAAGAGAAGTCTCTATTCTGCAGGTGGAAAGCCAATTAAAACTGTGAAATTGGAGTGGTATAAATTGTGATAGAAATGAGCTTTGTGAAAAATATAAATTCATGGTTGTCTTTTGAATCGTACAATGCCACCTGCAGCCTAGAAGTCATAGGAAAAAACAGTCCTTTTGTTGTTGTTTCACACCCCATTGCAGCTAGATTGCTGAATTCATCAACCCTTTCCTAAATTTTAGAGAAATAATCTCTCTGGTCAAAATATTAACAGTAAAGCTGAAGAGATGAAATGATTGTGGATCTGTGTTTCAACAGTTACACTGCAGTGAGGCATTCTGGTTTTGGCAATGAACATTATCAAGTTGTAGTAACTATTACTCTAGTTAATAAAACCTAAGTAAATCATATATAGCATATAAAGAGCAAACTGCAGGGACCAATTTACCTCTGTTGGTGAAAATTACATCTCCTATGCCAGTAGGATGCCATCCCTTAGGAGCAGGGGGTGAAGAATTCATTACCAAGGAATGGAGAACACCAACTGTTTTCATCTGTTGCCTCAGTGAGAATTTACAGGATGGCAGCAAAATATGTGACTTGGGACATTCACCCCACCCCAGATCCACTGGTTTTTCAATGCACTATTTCTTTTCTCTGTCTGTACTTTGCTTCTATACTTTCTATTATATATAGATATATATAGGTATATATAGATATATATATGGCCTGACTCAAATGACTCACACATCTACAGCTTTGTCCTTGCTTTACAAACAAGTACCTGATCTCGTCATACTTACCTGTTATCCCTGTTTCTTGTCTTCAACCTATACTGTTTTGTGCAGTAACATTAAAATAAATAAAAAGAGGGATCTTTTATCTATTAAGTTCTTCATCACGCCTCCCTTCTGTCCAAGGAGAGTGTTAATCCACTGTTTCTGCAGAGAATAGATGAGACCCTTCACCACTCACAGGTGAAGAGTCTATGTAAAAGGAAATAGTCCAGTATTTGTGATATTTTATTTGCCGTTTATACCAGATTGTGCAAAAAGGTACTGTGTAACCCACATTTGAGCCAAGAGTTAGAGTTTATGAATTTTTTCTAGCATTTGAAGTATCATTTCAGAGAGGTGTTCTTTAAGATGTGTGAAAGGTGAAATAAAAAAAGAAAAGCAGAAGACCATGAAGTTAAAGTAATTTCCTTTGTCAGCCTGAAGTAAATTTAAATTAAGAAGGATTAGCAAAATACATAAGATTAGGCCAGAGAGTGAAAATTAAGTGGACTATCCTAGTTCAACACTGAGCAGAGCTTCCCAGAGTTATGGAAGAAGGATTTTTTTTTCTTTCTGGAAATTCTTGTAATAAAAAGCACTGAGCCATTAGGCACAAAACACGTAATTACCTTGCCCTGCATGCTTATTGGTAATGGAACGACTAGAGAAAAAAAGCTGCTTCCCCTGCAGTTGAAAACTGTCTGTTTCCTCCTGGCTTCAGAATGTTTTTGCTGGTTTACATTTCCTGACAGTCTAGCTACAATTTCATATGAGTAAGAGTTAAGGAGAACTCTGGCAAGGTAAAGGATTCATGTTAAGTTGCTGCTAAATTACAGGAGGAAAAACCCCCAGACAGTACAGAACAAGAAGCTTAAATAAGAGGGTGATGGCAGTCAGGAGGTTTAGCATTGTCTATGTATTGCAAGCATTTCATGGCTTCTAGGGACAAACTTTCAGCCTAGGAGCCTCCTGACTGTGTCTTGGGGCAAACCTGGAGTGTATGTTCTTGCTTACGGCATGTTGGGGCAAGAAATAAAGCTACTCCTGGGAGATCCAATTGGATTTTGCCAGCTGGGAAGGCAGTAGCAGGTACAGCCTGATAGATTTGACATAAACGCCTTGCCAAAACCCAAACCTCCCATCAGCAGGTTTCAATAAATCTGTGGTCTGGAGTCAGGCATCTCTGCATCATTCTACTTATATATCAGGAGCTGGGCATCTCAGACTGGCATCAAACATGAAACAAAAGCATTGACCTGGGAAACAAGTACTGAGGGGTTGGAGGACACACTGCAAGGGTTAAGCTTTATAGCTCCTGAAGCTTTGCTTAAATTTCACAATTTTGATCTGTTTTCTGGAGGTAAGCAGGAAACTCACACAAAGGAGAAATACAAGGAATTAAAGGAGAAGAAGTGGGAGAAGATTTACAGTCTCATTCTGAGTAGGAGTTTTAATGCAGATGTCTGACCTTGCCAGACTCTACACGAAGGATTCCTTTACAGGGTGATTCAGAGAGTTGGAGGGAGTGCAGCTGAATCTATTTCTCCTTGATTCTGCTACTCTAAATATTAAAAGACACAAGTGGGTGGTGATACTGAGCATGGTGATTAGGGTACTGAACACTCTCCCTGTGGGCTATCCTCCAGCAATACATATTGTAAGTGTCTGGTACAAACTGCAATACCGTGACAGCTTTTCAGTGGCTGTGAAAAAGTCCATTAAGATCTTTGAAGTTATAAATTGGGATTAGATGCCTAAATGGAAGGTAGATGCCTAGGCTGTTCTTTTGTACCTAGTTTTGACTACAGTCTTTGACCTGTACCATAGGTAAAAACATGTTAAGTATGAGGACTTGCACCTTTTATTTACAAAATGTTAGAAAGAAGTGAAATTAAAATGGGAAAAGAGAAAAGCATGAAAGGAAAAGCAAAGTGATGCTCTCACCGACAGCCAAGTTTCATTCTATCTTGTAATGTGTTTCAGAAAGTACAGTTAATGTCTTTGGCCCAATTCTTTGCCTTGAGGGGATGCCAGAAAGCTATTTGTACTGGCAGAATAGTTCACACAGTCACTCTAAAGTGTGTTTATTTCCATTGTACATGCATTTTGATAAATTTTGAGCTTGGCATTCAGATGCCCACTAGGCAAAACAAATTGCTTCCTAGGTCTGGGAAGCATATTATACCAGTTATTGTAAAGCAGTTCATATCATATGCATTC
The DNA here is from genome assembly GCF_009650955.1 of Corvus moneduloides. Classification (NCBI taxonomy): domain Eukaryota; kingdom Metazoa; phylum Chordata; class Aves; order Passeriformes; family Corvidae; genus Corvus; species Corvus moneduloides. Next base: position 38,055,343 of record NC_045479.1, on the reverse strand, counting down.
TCAACAGTGCTCTGACTATTCCAGAGGAATTCTTTGTGCAGCAGTTGTAGTACTATTCAGATCCAGGAACAAAACCCTAAATCTAGTGCTAGTCCTTTGCCAAAGTTGCCACATATTGTACTTTCAGCATCACAATAAAATAGCTGAGGGGAAAGAACATATATGAAAATGTGAATAAGTATAGAAAATCACTGTTCTAAGCCTTTTTTTAGATTAAAATTGAAGTGTTTTTTTACCTTGATTCACATATTTATACAATAACTGCTACACTCTTTTTACACTATGGATCTGTTATAAGAGATAGAGTGCTACAGAGAGTTTACAAAACAAACTTTATCACTGACACTAGACCTCCACCCGAGCAGAGACACATGAAAAATCATTAATGGAGTTCTGTCCTGAAGATGGGTCTGCAGGATCACGTTTAGATCAAGACCATGCTTAACAAGTAAATTACTAGTAAGCGTAAAGAGTAGCGAAGAATGTCAGAGAAGGGAACAATCAGCAGCTATCTAGTTATAGTCAAATTTTTTAGGTCTGATAATATAAGTATTGATTTGGATGTAAAAACTCTTAGAACTGAGTTATAGTATGCACAAGATTTCTTACAGCACCTGAGCACTTGCCTAGCCATCTGACATAGTTTGACTCAGCAAATTTCTCTCTTCCCTTGTCTTCCAAAAGTTTTGCATTGAACTCTATCTTTCTCCTTGGTATTGTGTCTGGTTTAGTCTCAAGACAGATTACATTGTACCAAGCAGCAAAGAAATATGGATATTGGTACATGGCAGGAGTTTGACATAGTCCATCTCATGTCTTTGACTAATCCATGTGATGAGATGAATTAGGGGTGGAAATAGAAAGGAAAAGGAGGGTGAAGAAATACTCTCCTAATTAAAGTAACTTCTGTGTAACAGTTTAAGAATATATAAATTCAGTTTAAAACTAATTTAATGACTGCAGAACATCTGAAAATGTAGATATTTTATTATGAAGCCATTTTACAATTCCTTATAAACACAGTGCAACCAGTTCAGTTGTCTCAGAGAACACCAGTATAAATCTTCATCCTGAAAACTTGTCATTTTTTTGTAAAATTTTTTCTTAGACAGTTTTGATCCTTCCCAGTACTTTACATCTTGATTTCCTTGAGAAAACTGGTGAAAAGATTTTAGAATATCCTAATTGCTTCTCCTTCGTCCTATATGCTACTGTAACACTTAAAAATTTTTAAAAACAGTGAAACATAGGCCTTTCTTATTCCTTATAGGAGTCACTGTAGTTGCATGTTTAATTTTTACTCCTCAGTGAATTTCTTAAGTGTAACTTTTGCTGTGATTTCACATGGTTTTCACTCTGGAACTGAAGCTAGGTTACCATAATAACAAATGCCAAATGTAACTGTTGCAGCTATATTGAAGCTGGGCAAAACCTTTCCTGAATTCCAGACAGTGAGTAGAGAAGCTGACTAAGGCATGACATACACTCTCCATAAGCACATCTGTCTTATTCTTAAATTTCTTCAGAACTCTTAATAGTAGTGAATAGTCAGCATTTAATTTTCCAATTTGTTTCAACATCTTTTGTTTTGATACTCAGTTTTTGACAGTTTTGATACTGTCAAAATCCAGGACTGTCATTGCCACACACTAATATGTGCAGTGACAAAAAACCTAAAGAATGAGAGTGACAGGGAGGATGGTTTGCTTTTTCTCCTCCTACCTTATTGGGTAGCTACTTTGATGTTATTTGCTAAGTGAATGCTTTGTTTTAGGTCTGTATTTAAAAGCCAGCAACTTTCTAAATCCTTTCTTTCTTTATTAAATTAGCATTACCCTTTCCCCCATTTCAAATCATTTTGTTTATATGGACAACCAAAAACATTTTTAGGGAATTAAGTTATGAACAACAGAAGCTGATGCCAGAAACAACTTTCATCAATTTATTCATCCAACAGACATAGTTTGGTGTAAATAATGGAGAGAGATACCTTTGGAGAGGACTGTTAACAACTTCAGGAAGTGTCCCCACTCTGCTCCAGTTAGCTATGTACAAGTAAAATCTTCCTGTGAGACTCTTCATTTATCCTTTTTTTAATACTGTTGAAATACTACAAAGTTACACCAGGCCCAAATGCCAAGACATGTAGAGCATTCAGTTCTTGGAAACATATTGCAGCATTTAATACTAATGCTATCTATGTCCATGATTTATTAAGGGTTTTCTAGTTGAATGCATTTTGATTACCATAATTCAAACACAAAAGTTAGAGCCCAGATAATTACAACTGAAGAGCAGGACATAAAATATTAAAAAATGACATTCCCTCTGGCAAGCAAATATTAGCTAAAAGTAAAGCAGAGATTGTATTTTGAAATTTAATTTTGTTACAGAAGGAAAAGTAAAAGAGTAATTAATGAACCAGGTCACCCTCATTATCTTTTCTTAGGGCTCTTAGAATGTATAGATTTTATAGATAAGTTAAGAAAGCACTCCAGTCTAAATCTATTCTATATTGAATCTCCAACCTGGTCTGGATTGCTGTGTTATGAATGAATCACTTTAAAAGGATAATTTAGCATAAAAAAAAGAAAGTTTAAAAGAAAGAAACAGTTGCTTTCTTTACCTCTTCAGGGATACTATTGAATACATTATTTTTCTTCTCTCTCTCAGACTGTCAGGTTGGCGTTGACAGGGATCAAAGATACCATATACAAAAGGAGGAAAAATCAGTGAGGTATTTAGCCTAGAAAACTCCAGTTGTCTTAATTCTCAGGCTATTTCTTTGATCAAAAAAGTTACAAAATCAATCTACTATGACCCTTACAGAGTAGGGTCCTAAAAAAATGGTTTTTAAATTCTCTGTGGTTTTTAGCAAAACAGTAATACAACAATAGTGTCCCTTGTTAACAAAATCCTCCAAACATTGGGCAGCCATTCAGCAGTGAATACTGATTTATGTCTGTAGTAAAGTATACTACTAATCACATAATGCTATTATTAGCCCAACTGTGCTCCTATGAGTAAGCAAAAACCACTATTTTTTCCTTTTCCTCCAGGTGGGTCACAATGACCCAAAAAGTCTTCCTAATGCCAGGTCACGTTTTTGCTACTTTTATTCAATGTGTATATTAGGTGTCTGTCAAATATTAAGGGACTTTTTAGACTGCAGTCCTATTAGATTCCATATATTTCCACTCCCTGGACTGACTTAATCTTTCTTTGAAATAACCTGCTTACAATGCGGACAGGACAGAAACTACTGACACACACACAAATAAAATAACGAGAAATATTTTGAGGATCAACTGTGCTAATTTTTTTTCCTAAAAAGGAAGTACATTAAATCATTGTCAAGAAAATGTTCAGTCACAGTCTTTTTGTACTTTAACCTGCCTCTGAGATCTTTGCTGAAGGTAGTAATTGGATGTATGTTTCTCATTTGAATCTGGTCAAAAGGCAACCTGTGGTTTGTCTGTCTCTTAAGGTGGAAACCTTATATTAATACATCTGCTGGGAATACTGCAATGTAAGACTGCTCCTTTTTGATAGGCATTAATGCTGTAAACAATACAGAACAAATAACATCGCTTTTCTTGTGTCACTTCTGATTTTGGGAGCAACTGAAAGTGAATACTTAAAACTCTAAAAACCTCAATTTATTCTTCATTTTTATAAGTACTAGATACACAGCTAGAGTTTCATTGTCTAAGGAGGCAGTCAGAGGATGTCTAGATCAGCAGATAGGGCACAGTGGTGCTGCTGCATCATAAAACTGTTATTGGCTGAGAACCTGATATTCACACAGAATCAGTTTCAGTCATTTGCCTCAGGCTAACTGTAGTCTAAGGCTGTGGCCTTAGCGTCCATCAGCAATTGGAGTATATTACATGTGCCATGGAAGAGTGTCTTTCTGGCATTGTTTTGGTCAAAAGTGTTCTCTTCTACATGCTCTGCACTTGTCCATGATGTGAGCCCAAGGGTGAGAAGTTGTGCTGACCGATCCACTCCAGTGAGCAGTCTGGCACCAAAAAAAAGACCAGCACCCTAAGCAAGATTATAACTTCATGATATGTTTCCAGTTCCTCCAGATTTTATGTTAAGAAGGGATTTGGGTTAAAAATCTGTTCACTGGCTCTGCCTGGTAAACAGTTTTCAGATTGTATGCACTGACATAGGAAAAATTGCAAACATTTCAGGATTAGTCAATGTGAGGCAAATTGCAGTAAGAGCCACAGTCCTCAACTTTCCTCACTGAGAAACAGATTGTTCTAGGAGTATACATCTTTAACAAAAGTCTCACTACATTTTCATGTTCCTTTCAGATGTTTACTCTTTAGAAAAATGTTTTGGGTTTGTTTTCTTTTTTGTTACTTTGTGGTATTATATAAAATGTAGTGTCAGCAAAAGAAGCATTATTTTTTTCTCAGAGAAATTCCCACAATTTTCATGTCCCAAGCTTAATATCTCAGAGCCATTTAGCTAGAAAATTAAACTGAGAAAGGATTATAGAAGATTAGTCAGATGTGTATAGTGAACTGGTATCAATACTGAGCTTTGCTTCTTGTTGTGTGCCATGACGAGGTGATGAAATTCACAACCTTTTCATACCATTTTCTCTGCATGCTGAAGAAAACTGCAATCAATATTTTCCTATATGTCATTATAAGGAGACAAGTAATTCAAAGAATGCAATTAGCCTGTAATTATCAGGTGATAATTAATACCACATCCAATATCTTGCCTCCTTTGAAAGTTACAGTTATGCTGTGAAAGAAAATGAGACAAGAAACAGCGTTTAGTGCTGTGCTGTCAAAATGGGTGACTAAGATTCTAAATATTTTATGAAGTACTTGTTGACAGCTAAAAATAATTGACAAGTCTTGAATTATCAATTCATTGAAAGGTCTTCTAAGCAGAGGAATGAACAATATTAGTGATCACCTAATTACAAATCAAAAAAGCAGATGAGATGAAGGGAGCAGTTAGTTAGAGAGATTAATAAGGAATGAAAATACAGATTTAGGTGATGAGAAAATATACTGGATCTTAGAAATGAGAAAATTCAGGGAAAGCTCACTCTATCCTTTTGAAATCAGTCAGTCTTTTGCATATAAAGCATGTATTCATGCAGTGCAAATTATGGCCAGAGGAAGTAACTGAGGCCAGGAATTAATAGGATTTGAATGCAATTTGACAGGTCTGTTGATATGACGAATATCCCATTATCCTTGTTAATGCTAATTAAATTATGTGGAAGTGTTATTAAACCTCATGCTTGAAGCCCACCTTTAATTATTTTTGATCAGGAGGAGACTTGTGCAGCAGCAAATTAACCTTAAATTGGCTTACTTAGAGGTCTTTGAACTCTTTGCAACATCTTGCAGTGCCCTTTCAGAGTAGAATTTGAATTCTGAGCCAGAGGATGGTTCCGGTGATTCTTGTTCTTTCTACTGGTTCTTCTTCATAGGTTTAGGATAAAGCCCTTGACAAACCATATATGCTAGGATGGATTTTTAAGATTAGTATTAGATAAAGTATGCCCTGATCCTCTCACAAAGATGGAGAATGTTAATCACCAGCTACATTAATGGAAGGCTTCACATTTTAACAGGTGTTGCCTGAGGTCTAGGAAATTCATCAAAGTACCTAATAAGGAGATAGAAAGTACTGTGATCTTATTACACCAGGTGCTATGAGCATTAGAATTAATGTCATTAAAGCTATTATTACGATTGCTACACAGCAGCCAATACAAACTGAAACTAACATGGTTTTATGAGCTGGGGAAGGGCTAGCACCTGGTTTCCTATGTTCTTCTGTTCTAAAAAACCACCAGTCTCTGTTTACCTTTGTCCTGGGTTGCAGTGTGTTCTATTACCATCCTCATGAGCTGTTACAATCAGGTGGGGCAGTGTTTCCTTGCCTCCTCCCCCCAGACTATCTTTCTGTTAATGGCCCACCATTGTCCTGCTGCATGACTCAGAGATAACTCCCTCCGAACTATCTTCTGTTAATGAGCCTAATCAACACTTTGCCTCATGACTCATCATCCCATTGTGAGATGCTCCACCCAGAGGGAGGAACCAAGCATTCCATCCTGGATATAATCTGAGATTCCAAACACCACAGACAACCCTTTCCACTGGATTCCCAGAGGACAGGAGCTACACAGCCACCACGAGACCCTCTGAGGAAGAGCAGCCCCTTTCTACAGGATCACTGTTTCAACAGAACCACATCCACCACTTCAGAAGGACTGCAGCCACCATTTTATCAGACTGCTACCACCACCCTGACCAACATCCTAACTCTGTCAGTTTAAACCAGTGTTTTCTGCCTTTTTTTTTTTTTTTGTAATTTCCCTATTAAATTGTTATTCTGACTTGGTGCCTCCCACTGGTTTGTTTTCAAACTAGTTCAACCTAATATTTTCTATGCTTAGTCTTATACTTTTGAATGCTGAGACATTTAGGCAAAGACTGTTAAGTTGTCTTGGGAGAAAACAAATGTGTGTGTTTGGGAAAACACAATAAAAGTTCAGTTAAATTGGCTACTCCTTACAATCTTTAGTTTTTCAAGCTCTCTGTTTTATTCTGAGAGAATAACAACTCCGATTTCAATTTTGACATCAAATTCTTATGCAATCTTTTTTTCTTACTGAATTTTACATGAAATCTTCTGATTTGTATAATTTATTAACTTGTTTGAAAATAAGACCATAAAATGCACACATTAGCATAATTTAAAATATAATTTCTACATGCACATAGCATCTATTAATGATATTTTGGCTGTATGTCACAATGCTGGTGAAGTCAGTTAGTATTTAAATACCAATGTGGAAAATATTTTAGTAGGGATGACTTGTCCAGAGGCAGAAATGACAGAAACACAGCTGTACTGTGTCTTCCACTCTATCCAGTATCATAACATAGAATCATAGGATAGTTTAGGTCAGAAAAGACCTTTAAAGTAATAAAGTCCAACTGCAAACATGGCACTGTCATGTTCACTGCTGAATTATGTCCCTAATTGCCCATCTAGATGTTTTTTGAATATTTCCAGGGATGGTGACTTGAACAATTTCCTGGACAGCCTGTTCAAATGCCTGACAACTTTTCAAGATGAAGTTGTTCCTAATATTTAATCTAAACCTCCTCTGGCCTGATGCCCTTTCCACTTGCTCTATTGCTTGTTACCTGGGATAAGAAACTGATACACATTTGGCTAAAACCTAATTTCAGAGAGTTCTAGAGAATGATAAGGTCTCCTTGACCCTCCTTTTCTACAGACTAAACAACCCCAACTCCCTCAGCTGCTCCCCATTAGATTTTTGCTTCAGACTCTTCATCAACTTCATTGCCCTTCTCTGGATACAATCCAGCACCTCAATGACTTTTTTGTTGTGAGGGGCCCAAAACTGAACATGGAATTCAAGGTGTGGCCAGCAGTGCCAAGTACAGGGGAACACTCACTGCTACGGTCTACTGGCCACACTATTGCTGACACCATCCCAGATGCCATTGGCCTTCTTGGCTGCCTGGGTATACTGCTGGATTATGTTCAGCTGCTGTTGATCTCATGTCCTTTTTTGCCAGGCAGCTTCCCAGTTACTGTGCCCCCAGCCTGTAGGGCTGCCTGGGGTTTTTGTGACATAAGTGTAGGACCTGGCACTTTGCCTTGTTGAACTGCATGCTGTTGCCTCAACCCATCGATCCAGCCTGTCCAGATCCCTCTCCTACCCTCCATCAGATCAACACTCCTACCCAGCTTACTGTCATCTGTGAAATTAGTGAAGGTGCACTTGATCACTTTGTCAAGATCATCAGTAAAGATGGTAAACAGGGCTGAGCCCTGGGGAACACTTCTAGTGATGGGTCACCAGCTGGATGTATCTCAGTTCACCACCACTCTCTAGGCCCAGCTGGCCAGGCAGTTTTTTACCCAGTGAACGGAGCACCTGTCTAAATCATGAGCAGCAAGTTTCTCAGGACAATGCTGTGGGAAAAGGTGTCAAAAGTCCAGATTGACATCCACACCTTTTCCTCATCCATTCTGAGAGTCATCTTGTCATAGAAGGAGACCAGGCAGGCAGGCAGGACCTGCCTTTCGTACACCCGTGCTGGCTGGACCTTACTCCCTGGTTGTCCTGTATGTTACATGTGACAGCACTCAAGCTGATCTGCTCCATGACCTTCTTCGGCACTGTGGTCAGACTGACAGGCCTGTAGTTCTGTGGATCCTTCTTTTGGTCCTTCTAGCAGATAGGCATCACACTTGTGAATGTCCAGGCAGCTTTGACATCCCTGGTTAGCCAGAACTGCTGTTTAATGATAGAGTGGATTGATGAGCACCTCTGCCATCTTCCTTATTTCCCAAGGGGTACCTTTGGTTATCCTGTTGTTGCAAAAAGCAGATGGAGCTGTAGAGACCCTTTGGACATGCTGCACTCCTGCAGAAGGAACAGAAGTAATTAGTCCCTCTCTGCTCCTTGTGAAACCACAGGCAATCTTCAGCAGCTGATCTAGTGTGACTTGACTTCATACCCAGAGTACAATGGACCCGATAGATCCAAATGAACTGTAAATGATAGTGGTAGACAACAACCATTACTCCCTTTATCAGGGTAATTACCCCTATGTGTGAAAATCTAAATTAGGAACCAGACCCTGAATGGCAGCTCAGCTGTGCAAGATTTGGCATAGAAGAAGTAAAAAAAGGCCTCAAGCCATTTGTATTTTCTTTGCCTTCAGGGCCATCTGTATTCTTGTTAGGCATCACAATCTGATTTGTGTTCAATGAAATTTAGGAATGCAGCTTGATTTTTTGACAACAAATTATTTCAGCAAGCTTTTCAACTATAATCTGTGGACTAAATGTTATCTCTGTGTATATAATGGCTTTTTTTTGGTGAATATTCCATTTTTAAAAACAAGTCTAAGCTTGCCTATAGACAGGAACAAGTATAATAGAATGAATTTTCATTAACTGATCACTGTGAATATGTCTTCTATCTTAGTTGTGTTAGACATATCTTCTCATAGGGCAGCATGTTTTTTATCCACCCACAGGTATAATGTATATATCTCTGCAAATCATTTGTGGATGCAGTCTGGAAATATCTGTGATTAAAGCATTCATGCTATAACAAAGCAATTAGGAAGACATATTGGAAACTTACCTGGATCCGTTTGTGACACTTGTAATATCATGTAACCATCTTAAGACTAATCATAGAATGGTTTGGGTTATAAGGGTCCTTAATGATCACCTAGTTCCAATCCCCCTGCCATGGACAGGGACACCTTTCATTAGACCAGGCTGTTCAGACTCCCACCCAGCCTCACCTTGAACACTTCCAGGAATGGGGCAGCCACAACTTGTGTGGGCAATATGTTCTAGTGCCTCACCAACCTCACAATGAAGAATTTCTTAAAGATATCTAATCTAAACCTACTCTATTTAAGCTTGAAACCATTCCCCCTTGTTCGGTCACTACATGCTCTTGTAAATAGTTTCTCTCCCTCTTTCTTGTGGGCTCCCTTTGGGTGTTGGAAAGCCACAATTAGGTGTCCCCAAAGGCTTCTCTTTTCCAGGCTGAGCAATCCCAATTCTATAAGCCTTTCCTCAAAGGAGAGGTGTTCCATCCCTCTAATCATCTTGGTGGTCCTCCTCCTGACTGGCTCCAGCAAGTCACTCCACAGGTCCTTCCTGTGTTGAGGACCCCAGAGCTGAATGCAGCACTCCACCTGCATAAAGCAGATTTACCTATAGCAGGTTGTATAGGATTGTGTCCAGGTAGGTTTTGAATATCTCCAGAGATTGTCTTCCAATGTGATACCATGTCTAAGAAGAATCATCTCTTATTTCTTTTGTGGAATCTTTTAGACTCACAGATAAAAAAAAAAAAAAAGGATATGAAAAATATTTAGCTGTAAAAGTATGTGAATATCTAGCAGGGACTCTCAGTGTCTTTTACGGTATTATGCACCTGATTTTTAAAAAGTATGATGAGATAAAGATGACCTTCCAAGAAGGTCTGAGAAATGTATAATGCAATGAATATTTCAATAGTCTCAGTCTACTATTTCATTCCTTCCAGAGGAGGCTAATAGGCGACTTGATCGCTGTTCAGAGATATTTATCTGAGCAATAATATTCTTACAGTTACCATCTGTAATGTAATAAAAAGCATTGTTTGAAGCCTGAAGCTAGGTGAATTATGACTAAAACTATGGTAATTGACATATTTATCTTTTAAAAAAGAAGGTAATCATTGCATGAATATTTTTCTGTAGTTATTTTGTTTTGGTGCTATTTTTTTTTGCTTTTGGGTTTTTTTAATTGAAAGTTCTTGCATAGAGGTTTCTACCAGTTTTTCCTTTCAGGGCACAACACTTAAGGCATAAAGTTCATCTCATGTTCTCTTCTATGCAATGCAAATAAACCATCAAGGTCATTCCCAAAAGGACTTAAATATCTTGCCGATATTTCACTTGAAAGATTGAAAAGACAAGAATAAATCAGTTATAAACCCTTACAGGAACCAAATTACTTGGGGCCTCTTACTTTGTGGTGTAAGCATATTTACTGTTTTATCACCAGAACTGGCTATCGAATCATGAAATTTTTTTTGTCATCTTCCAGTGCTGATGGGGCAGCCCCAGAAATATCTGATGTCCTGATATTTGAATGACATCTGGATTGTGGAATTTTGAAATATTAAACTTTGCCATGATGTCCACAAAAGAAATAGCTAAACAGAAATTTCTCTTATGATTAGAAAAGTTGACACAGGTCCATTACCTAACACTGGAAATGGAGTGTTATTCTCCTAGCAGTGCAGGGCTATGGTAGTTCCTGAGCAGTTTGCTGGGAGCTAAATATGGATTCTATTTTACTTATGCCTTGATTTGTGTTTAAACTAATTTGTATGTTGAACAGTCATGAAGACAATATTTGCCTCAAAGAGTACAGGTATATGCAGCACAACAAAGACTGTGTGTGTTCTGGACTTGTAAAATTAACCATCAGAAATACGAATTATCGATGATGTTACAGTGTTTGCTAAAGTGAATATGTCTCTCTGCTTTCATAGCCTATTTTGTCTATGGTTCTTGGATAAAATATTCCCCATGATAGCAAAGACTCATTTATCTTTCAAAAATACTCCTGTTCTTTATTTCTATTGCAGTTTTGCCCAGATCATTCATCCTCAAAAGTTTTAGAAAGGCAGGAGGAATGCACAGCTATTAGAAAATCTAGTGAAAATTCATTTGAAAGAGAATGAGCTGTGTTCTGATACCGTTGTGGTGAAAAATGGTTGAGATAGCAGATCTGTCTGTAATAATATTTTTCATATAATCCAGTTACAGAATGAACATATGTGATGTCTGGATTATCTAAAACTTTGATCATGTTTCATAAGTGTTAGAATAAAATATTCACATACAGACAACTAAGGATATAAAACAGTAGCACATTATAAAAGCTTCTTGCTTTGATGTTTTGGAATTTCTTTTAGTGCTTAGTTGAAATGCCCTAAAATTCCTAATATCATCTTATAAGCATTTTGATTTTGAGACTTATGTTACTGTGATGGCACTTCAAAAAATCCTTTGATATAACAAAGTACAGATAAGCTTATTCCTTTGCAAGTATTGAGATTTTTTCTTTATATACTTTTTTTCACTGTGAAAAAAAGTGGTTACAATTTTTCTTATGCAAATGTATGAGAATTCACGCTTACCACTGATTGCAGAAAATTATGTCTCATTAATAAAACTCAGTGAATTCTGCCAAGAAACACATCAGTGATGAAACTAGACTTTCATGCTTTTAATCTGTAATGATGTATAAAATTATTCATTTAATCTCAGCTTTTTTTTTCTTTATTTTAATAAAAATTGAGAAGGAAAGCTGGTATTCTTTTAAAAAGCATGGAACTAAATATTCTCATATCATGGTGTAACAAGGTGTAAATTTTTTTTTTACTCAGCCCTACAGATGAAAAGCTATAATTTTTAATACTTTTATAAGAAAATAGACACAATATGGAACAATTCTATGTATCACATATGAAACACCTACCGCTCAATGTATGGATGGGACTTTTGTCTTATGTGCAATATCATTTGAAGGAAATTGCTCAACCCAAGGTGAAAAATTACTAAAATTTCTAACAGGAATTTTTAAGAACTTCAAATTGCCTATGGAAGAACTTACAGTTTGCTGAAAGGCTATTTTGACAACAATTCCTGTTAAACCAGAGAGGACAATGCATCTCCCTGGAAATATAAGAACTTAGTAATGTGCAAAGAAAATGAAATTCTTGTTTCTTCTGTCTGACTTGAATTACATGTCATTATGTGGTGTCCATTTTCTTTAAAAAAGCTGTTTTCCTAAGAATCTCTAATAGATACAAACGGTTTCTCCAGCTATCTTCTTGGTTTCAGTCCTTCTAAGAGCCACACTAAAACAACTCTTAAATAACTTGGACTCTTAGTATTCCTCTGGCATTTTGACTCTTTTGTTTCAGTTTGGAAGAGACATGGACAGGGTTTTATGAGCAATGAATAAAACCAGAGGTGGGGTGAAATTGCACATTGAGGTATCTGACTCTAGATGTAGGCTAGGTGTCCAGGCTTTCCTTAGAGTCACTGAAGACTCGTGTCTTTATTCAGGTGATGATGTACAGGCATCTAATGGTATTTGTGAAGTTCTGAAAGGTGTGAGATGTCTGTATAGGGCTGACAGATATGACACAGGAACCATAGAACCCTAGTGCCCTTATGGACTTGCAGCGTGAGGCAAGCTCATACAGACCAGGGAACCTTCAGATGCACTGGGGCTTGCTTGTGGAAATCTGAATGAAGCCAGTGTCAGCTGATAAAATCAAAATCCTCTATAAAACTATTTTTCAAACCTTTATGTAGATCTGCATCTGATTAAATTGGGCATAATCCTCAGATTTCATCCACAGGTACACAGAGACACTTTTGAGCAGATTAATACAAAGAATACAGTTCACAAACACATGAATTAGCTGTCTGATTTTCCTACAGAAAGCAGCAGCAAATTCTGTGATTTGATTCTTTTGATAAGTGATTTTAGGAGCTGGTAGATAGAATAAGAATAAATTCGTTCTACTTTAGGTGTCTGTGCACCAATGGAGAGTACCATCTTCATTATATTTGCTAGAGAACTAGAATTTCAGTACAGGAATCGTTTACCTCAGTATCAGACCCTGCTGCCATATGGGACTAGACAAGAGGTCTAAAGGGCCTCCAAGAAGCTTGTGTCCTTTTAGACCGACGGGTGAGTCTGGGTGGAATGTCCTAATCAATCTAACACAGTGCTAAGTGCCTATTTGTGGGCAACTTAATTATCCTTCTAGTTGACCCATGAAATGTTTGCCTTTTAGATAGACGCATACTTTTGGTAAAATGTAATCTTGCAGCTATTTGATTTTGCTGTAAAAAGCATGACTGTGCACTGAAACACCAGTGCTGCACACTGTCCCTCTTTGAATTCTTGGCTTTTGATTTTGACTTCAGTGACATTATGATTCAAACAGAAAGGACAAGAAAATCATGAAGGTTAAAGCTGTTTGCAAGCCCTACTTGAGCTCTAAAATAATAATCAATCAGTTTTGGTATGCCATATCTGTGCAATACTTGCACCGCAGTGAGTGTTGGTTCTTTTTTACACTAAGTTGGTCATTAGACATGTTTGATTATGCTCTTATTTATATTCAATCAACTGCAGTTGGGAGTCCCAGCTTCAGGACCCAACTTTGCTTCTAGAGGCAGACAGTGCCATTCTTTTCCCTGGGGTGTTTTAAATCTAAATACATAGGACAGACAAAAGAAGGCAGAGGAGGAGCATATGCAAAATGACTCTCCATCTTCAAGGCATAGATGTGAAAGTCTCTTTCATCTGGGCTCTGCTTCAAGAGACAGGCTGATGGCCAAACCAAACACTCCTCACACTGCTTGTGGTGCATTATAGAAGCAGCAGCAGGAAAAATTTGCCCAAATCCTCCTGTAATGTAGTTCTGCTTGCTAGGAGTCTTACAACTGCTAAGGTTTACACCACATGGTTGATGTCCAATCCTAGTGGAAAAACAAATAAAAAAATGTTAATCCTAATAGAGAACTTCACATTGTACCTTAAAAGAGATGATGTAAACGTCAATGCTTCTAGAGCTCAAAGGGTAACTTCGTTTATGCAGCTGTAACAAGAACTCCACTCAGATGAGAGTAAATAATGCTGCCTATTCTGAAATAATAAAACTATGATGTATCTAGAGCCAACATGAAATATTTATGGAAAAAATTCCATTAAATTTCTTGGAAGTATGATACATGAACATTTATTTTTAATGTTTATTATTTACAATTTTATTATTTTTATTATTTTTCCTGATATCATTAAGTAAATAAATAGAACTACATGGAAAGAATAACAAACAACTCGGTAAAATATTTTCATTATGCAATCACCAATTCCTAGTAAATATTTGTATTAACTCATTAAACTTACAAGATAAAATGCAAGAAAAATGCTTGTTTCATGCTGTCATCATTCCCTACAGTGCCCCTTTATGCTGGGTCTAAATTTAGGACAAGCTATCTTGAATCCAAAAGATGAGATTTCTAAAATATTCAACTGTTTTGTGTACCTTACTCATCCTGTTACATTGTGTCAGCATTTCTGTGATAGTCTCTATCTTTGAGGGGTTTACAACACAGATATGAAGCTTTATTCTAGGCTGAAAACATATTTTATCATTTAATATAGACAGGCATTTTATGTACTTAAAGGTTACTATATGTTTTATGCTGTATGAAAAATGCAGTATAAATTCAATATAAAACAAAATATTTATTCTTAAGTGTAAATTTTTAAAAGTTTTATTAGCATCAAAGAGTGCACACTTACACACACACAAAAAAAATATAATAAATACTTAAACCAGGTGTATAAAATGGATATTTGAACCATAGTCAAAAGCTTCAGTTTTTAAGAGAATTTTGGTCTGCAGTTTATTCATTGTAAACTAGTAACTCAACCTGACTGATCTTGGGCTAGTCTGAGAATAGGAGTGTGTGTGGGTGTGGGTGGGTGGGTGTGGGTGTGGTGGTGAGCAAAGATAAACAAGACAAAAGAGTATAAATAGCTTCATGTTCTATGTTGTTTACTCCCACTGCAAGTCACGAGGCTGTCCTTGGGCGTAGTCTCAGGTCTCCAAGATTTGGCCAAGAATTTTTCATGCTAAAAAGGGAACAAAATAGTGGAACTACCAAATAGGGACTGGATTTTGTTTTCTCTGCACACTCAGAGTCAACATGGTATCTTTTCTTTAATTGTGCAAAGAATGCAAGATTTAGGTCCTAAAAGCAGACATTAAATTTAGCATAAGAAGCACTATATTCCAGCATCATAGTAAGCAGGTGGAACTTGGTGTATGGAAGATATTTTCAGAAGAAAATTCAGACGAGCTAATTATCAGAAAAGAACAGAGGAACTGATTTGATTCACCAAGATGATTTCCTATTGTAAGGATCCAAAGAGGAGAAAAAAATGACCTATCTAAATTGATGAGATAGTCCATTCTAGTTCTTTGCATATAGACACCATTATCAAGAAAGAGGAGGTAGGCATGAAGGGAGAGCCACAGCAGATTTGACAATAGGACTCTTCCGTGTGTAACTTCAATAGAGACTCAATTCAGCCAGTCAACTACATTATCATATGTGCCAGTTCCTTCCATAATATAATTAAAAATACTTCTCATTGACATTGAAGATTGTAAGAGCAGGGGAAAGACAGTAATATGAAAGGGAAATCAGTCCTCCAATAACAATAGCCAAGGGGAAGTAAAAAATAATCCTCACATTTATTATTTCAAGGAAAAATATCTGAAATTGAGCATTCCAAGTGAGACATCTCATGAAGTTTTCCTTTTCTGCTTCTTTGACAGCTGAAAAGTTCAGTTTTACACAAGTAAATTTCACTAGATTAATTATCAGAAGGAAAAGAAAGGTACAAATCCCCCAGTTGTTACTCTTCATATTCATTTGCAGTCGGTGGTAACCAGATTCCGTTACTGGGAATACAACACCAAGTTCTGTAATGTAAAATAAAAAACTTCCAATAGATAGTACTGTTGACTTTGTTGCTCACATTCTTCAATCAAGAGATGCCTAGATGCATCCTAAGGCACAGCAGGATGAGAGACTGCTATAATGTTTATTCTTGTGTGTGTGTTCTCTTAGAATTGTGTTTCCACTTCTGCAAAGACAGTTACTATTTGATTAAGGAAAATACTAATCGTAATCCTTAAAAAAAATACTGTTGGGTTTTAATAGTATTTAAGAATTTCAATGCATCCAGTCTAGGATTTTTTTTGCCCTGTTTGGAAGAATTCAAATAAAGGTGGATTAGAAATGGAAGTCTAGAATTCTTGCAAAAGAAGATAAATTTTGGAAATCCTAACACTGAGGTGTTTTTATTCTAGCAAGCTACATATGTCCACATAGAGTATTCTAGCACAAGACTTGTCAATGGAGAGACAGACCACAACATCATTATTAATAGCGTATCGACAAAGTTTTATTCTGTCCCAATGTTGCAGGAGAACACACTGTAGGAGGCTTGCATTGAAAGAACACCCTCTAAATGGAAAGAACATCAGCTATATATTATGCTGTTAGACAAAAGCATCAAAATAATCACCTCAGGTCTCAGATTCCCAGTGATTAGTTTTTCAAACATCCGGTGACTGACTGCATTTCTTCATTTGTCCCTTTTCATCACCAACGCATTGTGAATGCAATCCCATGTCTGTTAAAGGGCCAAAAGTTAGTTTCAGCCATCTTGTCTAACTGGTATATTCTCAGCAACATGGTATTTTTCAAAACATGTAACTTCCATAAGGATTTTTGTGTATTTTAAACTGGCATGCTGCAGGTTATAGGGAATGAGATAACATCAGACTGGTGACCTGTCACTAGTGGTGTTCTGCAGTGCTTCATCTTAGGCCTTGTGCTCCTCAACATCTTCATAAATGACCTGGGAGCAGGACTGGAAGGGATACTGAGCAAGTTTGCAGATTATACAAAAACTGGGAGGAGCTGCTGTCTTCCTTGAAGGCAGAGAGGCCCTGCAGAGAGACCTTCACAAATTAGGGGGTTGGGCAATACCCACCATGTGAAGTTCAGCAAGGGAAATTGCCAGATTCTGCACCTGGGGTGGGAAAATCCTGGATGTATGGACAAACTGGGGAATGAGAGGCCGGAAAGTAGTGCCATGGAAAGGGACCTGGGGGTCCTGGTCTATGGCAAGCTGAACATGAGCCAGCAGTGCCCTGGCAGCCAGGAGGGCCAACCCTGTCCTGGGGTGCATCAGGCACAGCATCGCCAGACGGGCAATGGAGGGGATTGTCTCACTCTGCTCTGAGATGGTCTCACTTCAAGGCCTGGGGGCAGCTTTGGGTGCCATGATTTAAGAAAGATATAAAATCATTGTATGTGTTCAAAGTGGGGGCAACAATGATGGTGAAGGGCCATAAGTGGAAGCCTCATGAGGAGCAGCTGAGGTCACTTGGTTTGTTTAGCCTGGAGGAGACTGAGGGAGACTCATTGCATCTATAACTTCTTCACGAGAGAAGGCAGAGGGGACTACACTGATTTCTTCTCTGTGGTGACCAGTGACAGGACTGGAGGGAATGGCCTGAAACTGTGTCAGGGGAGGTTTAGGTTGGATATTAAGGAAAGATTCTTTACCCAGAGAGGGGTTGGACACTGGAACAGGCTCCCCAGGGAAGTGGTCACAGCATCAAGCCTGAGAGAGTTCAAAAAGCGTTTGTACAATACTCTCGAGCACATGCTGCGACTCTTGGGAATAGTGCTCTGTGAGGCTGGAAGTTGGAGTTGATGATCCTGATATGTCCCTTCCAAGTCAGCTTATTCTGTGATTCACTCACAGGGACGTGCTCTGCTGGCTGTACAACCTCTTTCTTAACTCTCGTAACCTTCCTGGGATAAGGACCTACTTTCATACTAGTTCATTTTGGCAAAATGCAAAATAAATGTCAATAAAAATAGTGGTGTTTAGGAGGCTGTTTTATTAAAGTTTTCATTGTAGGTCAGACCTGCATCAGGATGCTGAGAAAAACAGAGCACTGAGTATTTTCCAAGAGGAATAAAGGTGGAGAGAAATTATTTCTTACTGATGGAAGAGAAACAGCGGATTTGCAACCTGTATTTTGACAAAATGAGTGAAGTGTACTCATTTGGCTTTGAGCAAGAGGTAGTGCCAGTGTAATTTTCGAACTGTCACTTTTATTCTATTCTGATTGGCATTTTTTGAGCTTCTGTCATGTAAGCTTTCCTACTGACAGTTTGTCACAGGAAAAAAGTGGAGAGTATAGACTTCTGCTATGTCTGAATGTGTCTGAGCTCGAAATTGAACACATTTGTGCCTTATATGAGAAAAAAGACATGGATGGTCCTGGAATATTACCTCTATCTTTTTAATATATATCTTTTTAGATGTTATGTATTTCTGACAATGTGAAAATTCAGTGCATTATAAATTTAGTTTGCCAAGCTTTTTTTTTTTTTTAATTCTTGCAATTCATTTCTGTAAAACAGGAGCAGTAGGACCTCAGTCAGATCCTTGGATACTGATAATTAACAAAGATCTGCTGAATTCAGTGGTGGTAAACTGATTTACCTCATCAGAAGTGCTGGCCACAGTTTATGGCAGGAAAAGCTGGAAGACCATGCTCCCTCTGGATTTCATGGGGAAAGATGTACAGTTTAAGAAATCAGTGATTTATTGAAAGCAATGCTACAGGCTGTGTCTTTGACATGTGTTAGCTGTGAGGTCACAGGGATGGTGGAACCTACAAGCACTGCCAAGCAGGAAAATTTCCATCTTCCATAATACTTGGTGGTGTAGTTCTCACCCCTCACTTGTTTTGTATTCTCTACTAAGATGACCTCCAGACTGTTTGTGACAGTTTGTGAGAAATGTACAAAATATCAACTGACCATAATATCTGTGGAAGTATGAGATGATGCACCATAGGTATGGAAGATGCAGTTGTGTGAAACCATTTTTTAAGTCTTCTCAAAGAATAACCTCACTAGTTCCTCCTGAATTATACAGTGTATCAGAACCAGTCTTTCACTTGAGTAGTACCTCAGAAGATTATTTAGTACAATACTCTAATCAAAGGAATTTCAACCACAGCAGTCTGCTTAGAGCTGTTTCCGGTTGGGTTTTGAGTATTTCTAAGCATAGACATGTCACAGACTCTCAGTAACCTGTTGTCAGAATGAAAAAAACATTATTCTTATGTTTAAATGTAGTTTTGTATATTTCAGTTTGTGTCCACTGCCTCTTGTGCTGGTATTGGGTGCCACTAAGAAGAGTCTGATTCTGCCCTGTTTACTTCCCCTCATCAGTTATTTAAAAACATCAAAGAGATCTGCCTAGGTTTTCTTCTCTTCAGGCTGAACAGTTCATAATATCTCAGCCTTTTCTTGGAAGACTGATGCTCCAGTCCCTTAAACATCTTAGTGGCCTTTTGTTTGACTCATTCCATGTCTCTCTTGCAGCAAGGAGACCAGAACTGGACACAATAGTTCACATGTGGCCTCACCAGTGCCAAAAAAGTGGAAGGATCCCCTCAGTCAACTTACTGGGAACTCTCTTCCCAGTGCAGGGCAGGAGGCTGTTGGCCTTCTTCACCATAAGGGCGGGTTGCTGGCTCATGATCAGCTTGTCCACCAGAACAACTAGATTCTTTTCTGCAAATCTGCTCTTCAGCTGGTCATTCCTCAGCTTGGGCTGGTACCTGTGGTTATTCCCTGCCAGGTGCTGGGCTTTGCGTTTCCCATTGATGAACTTCATGATGTTCCTGTTGATCCATTCCTTCAGCCTGTTCTAGTACGGCAGCACAGCTGTCTAGTGCTTTAGCCACTGCTACCAGTTTTGTCTAGGTTTCAAGTTTACAATGTCCTGTTCACTAATGAATGTGTTATTTTTAAGCTATTGGACCCAGTGTTGATATTGGAGTGCACTACTGGCAAGTGGCTGCCAGCTGGTTTTCATACCCCTGGCCCGGCAGTTCAGCCAGTTTTCTGTCCACCTCACTGTCCACTCCTCTAGTCTGTGCTTCATCAGATTCAAGAAGATGTTATAGAAATCTCCTTTCCAGGAAAGGAGACCTCCAGTTTTGAAAGATGTTGAATGTAATCATGATTATCTGTTCACTGTAACAATATTTCTATGAAAATGATAATGTTAAGCTTACTTAATTTTCTAGCCAATCTTCTTTTTTGATACTCAACTAATGAAAACAAAACATATCCACTCATATACTTAAAGAAAATATTTTAAAACCCATGCAGAACTTGGGAGGCCAGAAATAGGACTGTAAATCTTTAAGATAATTTCCCAACTCAGGATCACTTCTTGTCAAATGACAAATATATTCATACCGGGGTATTAAAGAACTTCATTTGTAATAGTGGCAAAAGAAACCAAATTTAATAAAAATTTTTCTTTTCTATGATTTCTAGTTATGGTGTGATAACATGGTTATTTCAAACCAATCTTATGAACATCTTCTCTAAAAAAAATCAGTCTCAGAAGACATCATTTTGTGTTCTTAAGAGAAGCCTGGGAAAAAATGAGAGCAAGTGCAGAATTCCATAAAGGAAGTTATTGCATCATCAAGTATGCAGCGACACCTCAGAATGCCAAAGATGTTTAGACCTCTTATAATTAGTTACCTAAGCAGTTCTGGAGTGCACCCTTACAATGTGATTGTATTATTCTGCTCTTTAAGCCTGTGTAATGCCATAACCCTGATGGACCACTGTCCTAATAGGACAATTATTTCAGTCAGCATTGCAAAGCATCATAACCTTGCTACTGGCTTTTGTAGGAACATACACACATTTCTAGACTACACTGTAAATTATAACATCTCACCCATTCCCATAGAAATAGATATTGTCCCCATTTGGCTACTGTGAAAGTTGATGATTAATTTGTCAAATTTCTTTCCTTCCATGTCTCCAGAATGTTAGTTTTATCACAGAATTATCAAGGTTGGAAGAGACCTTTAAGAACATCAAATTTTGCTACTTCTGTGCAGGAATGCCGTAGGTGTTAGTACTAGGAAGTAAAATCTGTACACAATTAACTTCTAAGCTACTCAAGCTGCATTTCCAAGCATTCAGACATCCTTACAAGTGCCCTAAATTCCCTGAGTGACATTGCTCAGTATTACACTGGGGGCAAAAGCAATGTATAAGGTAAAAAGCCAATTGAAATAGTGTTTGTTAACATGGAAACATAGTCTTTTAACATGAAGTGCTTTCAAATCTGTTTAAAATGAAAGTAATCCTAAAGCAGTAACATAACAAATGAAAAAAGTGCATTGCAGAATAAAGCCTTACACTATAAACCAGAAGCCAAAAAAAAAAGAGCAACAGCCACTAGCGAATTTCACTAATTCCAGTTCTTGAGAAAAAATACCAACAATATGAAATTGAAATTAGTCATTCATCCATGAGAGAGTTGGTATTAAAAAAAAAAAAAATTGTTTTTAAATGTCATATTTAAGCTTATGTATTTTGCTGTGATATATTCTTGGTTCCTTTTATTCATTTTGGCTTTTTGTTTGGTCAATCTGTTTGTCAGACAGGAGTCATCCTCACTCACTGAGAACTCCAATGAGAAACTAGCTCTTTGAGGTTAATTGAAGTGAAAGGTAATCTTCTCTCAACACGACAGAAGATCTCTGCATAAAAAGAAATCCTCTAATGAGAATTAAACAGATTATTGAATTAACCTAAACTTTTTCAGTAAAGTCAAATTAATTATATATTATATGTTCAAAATTACATATGAAGGATACCTATACACAATCTGAAGGTGTTGTTTCAATTAGTTCTTGAAATTGAGCTCCAAAGCAAATCTAACAATTACATTTTCATTAAAATTTTAAATTTAATATATAAATTCTTCCTTCCAGAATCTCTTTTTTGTTTGTGTTTTTTTTGTTTTTTGTTTTTTTTTTTCTGGGCCAGGCTGAAGAGCAGCTGCTAATCATCTAGCATTCAGAAAAGAATCCATTCAGGTGCTCAAAGAAAAGATCAGTAATATTATGGCATTATTGTCTGATCTGCTATTGAAGCTGCCCAATTACATATACTTGTATGTATATTCATGTCATTGTTTCAGGATGATTTTGGCCAGTCTTCTCCTATTACCTCATCCCTCAGCCATATGGAAGAGGAGAGACATCCAGCAGGCAGGAATTGTGCAGCAAGATTGATTTAATTATTCTACAAACTCTTTTATAGACTTTTTTTTCTTCATAGTCTAATTGGACAAAGGATCAGCCACCCCCCTGGGGTGATTGGCTAAAATCCTAAAACATCCATTATCACAATATTTTCCTACTGTACTATAAACAAAGCTCAGCAAGGTCGCAGGTGTTCATGGTTTATAAACTCTGTGAATATCTTCTGTGAGAGAGAAGAGTATCCCACGGACTTAGAAAGTAGCAAGAAAAATTCTTGCTAGCAGCATTTTTGTATCCACATTCTCCTAAATATATATTGTAATTTCTGACTCTGGACATCCATGTTCTGATGTTGTCCGATGTTCCCCTTTATGATCCTTGACAAAATGTTATGCTTCTGATTCTTCTGAAATTTCCAGAAATTTGTTCAATTGAATTGACAGCTTCTGATCTAAGTTCTTTTCTCTGAAAATTGATATCTGGCCTTTATTACTAGTTTCTTAGTTTCACTACTAATGAGCAGCAAAAAATCCAGGGAACATTTATTTAAGATTTATTCCTACTCCTGTTTGAAAACCTCATTTTTAAAAGTCAAAGGTGGAACTTTTATGCAGTCTTTCAAACCTCTTGAGGTCCTTTGTTCTCTCCATAGTACATTGACAAGGGAACTCTATGCCAAGAAAATCTAATTTTCTCTCCTCAAATGTTCTTCTAAATGGTTACAATATTCCTTTCACATCTTTTTAATTGATTTAGTTCAAAAAAGATCAGTTGAAGGCTATGTGGGGCTCCACTGCATTATTAGTTTCTTCTTTAAGAAAGTAAAAAGTGCATTAATTCTGTTTGTACCTTTTCAAGCTTTTTTTCCTACCTATCTTTCTACCAGACTATTTTCCTTACTAATCTATAGTGTTTTGTTTGTGATGATGCTATCAGCACATCACTGCAGAGAAAAAAAGCATTTGAAAGCTCCTGAAGTAACTTTGTAGCAAGAAACCTACTTAGTAGCAAGAAATGCAGCTTTTCATTACATAACATAATTCAGATTATTGTTCTCATGTCCATTATTCTCATATCCAGAAAAAGGACTATGTCATTAAAAAAGGACACTTTCCATTATGAACAATGTGGATTCAAAGTTGGTGGCAAGCCTGCTTCAGAATAAGATAAAGCCGAAAGGAAGGAGATGGATGAAAATGACATTGATCTTATGTGGTTAGCATACCCTATCTTTGCTGGAGATAATCTAACAGAGCCACGATGGACCAGAGGAGAGGGGAGGATTGTGGAAATTGTTTTGGTTTTTTTATAACATTCATGGGAATTGTTTTCTTGATATTTTTAATTTCTAGGAAATGTCTTCATTCTTATCACAAGCCGCAGGTTCTGTGATTTTTAGCAGCAGATCCCAAACATGCATGACAAAATTCCTGCCATTTTATTAGAGCAAACATTACTCTGAAAGAGAGAAAAACTGTCTGTCAATGTGATTTCATCTCCAGCTCCCCCAGTTCAAGTTAACATTGGCTTCTTTCCAGGTGGTGCCACAGCTCGGGATGGTTTTTCAGTGCTAAAATTAGCCTAAATTCCATTGTTCCCAGAAGAAAAACATATTCTAAATTCAGTCCCCGTATTTGCTAGAAATATCCAGCCAAGGTGAAATTGACTAGTTTCTGCAGGAGATTCATGAAACAGATTCAGCTTGGTGAAGATGCCAGCTGTTTCCCTGAGCAGATGTGTTGGACTTTGTAGTGGTTTGGTCCAAAATACTCATTACTGTTTATCTGCTGTGAGATAAGAATTAGGAGAAATGCAAAACAGGCACCAAACTTGAAAGAATATAAAGAAGTTTATTAACAGACCTAAGAGAGGAAAAAAAAATTATACCACCTTCAGAACTCTCCTCCTCCCCTCACCTTCCTCCCTTCTCCCACTGACAATGTGAGAAGACAACCCTTAAGATGTTCAGTCTGTTTACCACTTCCATAATAACCTTGTTCAGTCCATTTAGAAAGAGAAGTCTCTTCTTGCTCATGCTATGAAAACGTTATCACAACGAGACAGCCGCCCACTTCCAAATATTGTTCAGTCCATTTAGGAAGAGGAGTCTCTCTGCCTGCGTGTGAGTCCTTTCCCCCGACTTGCAGCTTTTCCCGCAACTGCTTTCGAGGGTCCACTCTTGAAGTTTTTTGGGGTATAATTTTAAGGTTGAGCCGTTCAGAAACAAAAACAGAGGCCCTTCTCCTTCCCTGGGAGCAAAGGGTCTTCATCATCTTCATCGTTAGGACTATCTCTGGGAGCATCTCTAGGGACTGAGGTTTTCTCCTTTCCCATTTGGAGCAAAAGTCCTCATCTGGTTCATCTCTACGGACTGAGGTTTTCTCCTTTCCCGTTTGGAGCAAAAGTCCTCATCTGGTTCATCTCTCCCTGTCCAAACTTCTCATGAAATTACAGCTGCGTCAGCATCTGCCTATCTCAGCGCAGGTGCTTTTGCTCACGAGTTGAACACTCCACCCCCCATATCTTCATGAAATTACAACAGGATACTCTGATATATCATAGCTTCACAACAGAATTTCAGCTTTAAGCATCTCCTCTCTCTCTTCCCTCAGGTTTTCAGCTCTTCACAGCAATAAAAGGGTTAATCTCACCTCGGCCTTGCAGCTTTTCAGCTGGAATGTTGAATTTTTCTTATCGCAGTGGAGAGGGGGGAGAGCCGAGCCGCTCCGGCTGCCCACGGCAAGGCAGTGGGGGGGGTTCCATGGCTGGAACAGGTCCATGGCTTCAGGATGGCCGTGGCCCGGCCCGGCCTGGCCCAAGCAGGGCCTGGCCGGGCCCACTGGGCCCTGCTCGGACCCTGCAGCCACCTGTCCCAGCGCCGGAAATGAGAGAGAGCTTGGAGGGGGAGTTTGCCTATTCTTAAATGTGGATCACAGAGGTGATCACAACTTTAAGTGGCTTAGAGAATTGTCCATATTCAAACTGGCCAGCTGATAGGTTCTATCAGTTCCCAGAGGAAACTGTAAGCACCCCTTAGCAAGGACGTCCCTTCCGGGACTATGCTTGCTAACCTATGACAACTTACAGGTTTCCAACTGTGGGACAATTCAGCCTGCATCTCTTCCCTAGGGCTGGACCCTCATGGTGGTTCACAGTTGCCAGTCTCTGTGTGGACCTGCCAGAAATCCAATCATCAGACGATATCATCTGCTTTAGACCTATCTAAATCTTATTTAATTAAACTTTTCAAGCCTAACCAGCCAGCATTAAAAAAACCCAAACCAAACAACCAGAAAACTGCAAAGCCAAACAACAAACAAAGAAACCAAAAAGAACTTTACCAATGCTGTCAACAGAATCTCAGAGAGGAAGTATGGAATCTAAAAAAATATCCCTTTTTTGTTGGTTTTTACACTGGTGTACAAAAATTGAAGAAAGGACTCCAATGTTTTCCAAGACAGTGGAAAGCTACATGTCTAACATACTACAAGACATACAAAAATAGGCTTACCATTTTCAAGGATAGAACCTCTACTCTCACAACAATGTCAGGATAAAAAAATAGAAGATTGTAATACGAATGGAAGGAGTCAGCCCAAGGAAGTAAAGGATATCCAAATATAAAAGTAAATTTATAAGACACCTATGAAATTACCAAAAGGTCATATGCTTGCAAGATCCTCAATCTTCTGTTGTTGTTGTCATCTGGCTCTCTTGAGTTCTTTACTTTTTAATTGTACCAGATATGTTATCACTACAGTCCAGGTAGGGGGGATACAATTTTTTTTTCAGAGTTTTATTTCATTAGGGAAATCCAGTTTAATTAAAAAAAAACCAACCTGAAATACAGTTAGGTTTTCTTAATTTTATGCAATTAAAATACAAAATGCTTTGTTTAGAATAAACTCTGACATATGGAAAAGGGGACTTGATTTGCACTTGTCATCTTTCATGTCCCTTGTACAAATATTGTGGTAGAACAATGTGACACCAGAAAATTCAAAGATATTTCGTAATTCTCTAAGCAAATTAATTATAAGAAGATCATAATCCCTAAACCCATTTTAAAAACAAACACAAACAAATAAAACTAATTGAGAAGTTTCTCACAGAGTAATAAATCAGCTGAAACCAGGACAACCAGTAGCTTGGTGGCTGTGGTTATCTGGAAACAACAACTTCTGTTTCCCTCATATTTGTTGGAGTGACAGCTGAAACTGACAGTCAACTGTCTTAGTGCACCAAAGACCCAAAATGCTGCTGAACTGATAAAGGTACTAAAATTGCCTTAGAACTCTTAATTATGAAAGACTGTCCAAAGTAGACTTCAGAAAACTATTTAGGAAAAAAAAAGGAAAAAGTCCCAGAAGTACTATGCCTAATCATTAAGGGTAAGTTAAAAGAAATTGTAACAGAAATAAGGGGTACTTTGAAGGCGCAAGCCTTATATTGCCATGGAATTAAAGTATAGAATCACAGACTCACCTGAGTTGTAAGGGACCCACAAGGATTATTGAAGTCCAACTCCTGGCTTTGCACAAGATCACCCCAAGAATCAGACCATGTGTCTGAGAGTTGTCCAAGCTCTTCTTGACCTCTGGCAGACTTGGTGCCATGATGAATTCCCTGGAGAGGCTGGGAAGTAATCGTCAAGATCTACAAGAGAGATTTAGCCATATTGGAAATAAGAATTAAAAATGGAGAAACAGAAGGCAGCTCAAATTGATAACACATATTTATAAAACAAAATAATGACATCCATTAATTACTTGGATGAAGGGGGAGATGCCTTCTCAATAAGTTTGCTGATGCCACAAAGTTGGGTGGAGTGGCCAATACCCCAGAGTGCTGTGTGGCCCTTCAGAAGGACCTTGACAGGTTGGAGAGATGGGCAGAGAAGAGCTTTCTGAAATTCAACAAAGGCAAATGCAGGGTCCTTCCCCTTGAGAAGAATAACCCCATGAACCAGTTCAGGCTGGGGCCTGACCTGCTGGAAAGCAGCTCTGTGGAAAAGGACCTGGGGGTCCTCCTGGGCAACCAGTTGCCCATGAGCCAGGAGTTTGTCCTTGTGTCCAAGAAGGCCAACAGCGTCCTGGGCTGTATTAAGAAGAGCATTGCCAACAGGTAGAGGGAGGTGATCCTGCCCCTCTACTAAGCCCCAGTGAGTTGCATCTGGAGTGCTGTGTCCAGCTCTGGGCAGAGAGACATGGAGCTCCTGGAATGGGTCCAGTGAAGGGTGACAAAGATGATTAGGAGACTGGAGCATCTCTCTTAAGAGGAGAGACTGAGGGAGCTGGACTTGTTCAGCCTTGAAAGGAGATGGCTGAGAGGAGACCTCACCAATGTCTATCAGTATCTGAAGGGACGGTGTCAGAGGGTGTTTCCAGGCTTTGCTCACTGGTGCTAAGCAATAGGGCAAGAGGCAATGGGCAGAAACCCATGCACAGAAAGTTCCACCTGAATATGAGAAGGAACTTCTTTACTGTGGGGGTGTGTTGGGTTGACCCTGAGTTGATGGACAGTCTTTAAGACCAATTACGCTTCTCACAATTTACATATTTAAACCACAGAGAAAGGCGGGACTTCCCCTTTTGTCGGAGCTCGCCTGCTGGAAGGTGGGGGGGGGCTCCGAGCCTCCCGGCCCCGCTGGGCCGGGCCGGGACCACTGCCCCTTTCCCCCTTTCTCAGCACCACGGCACGGACCCTGGGTCGCTGGGGGGGACTGTCCCAGAGCCGCAGGCAGCTAAAACCAGCCATGGACTGCCCCAGCTAAACCCATCCAGCGCGGCTTCTGGGGACAGGCGGGTCCCTCTCCTCTCCATGCGGAGCCGGCGGAGCCAGCGGGAGCCGGCGGAGCCTCCTGTCTGCAGCCAGCACACTTCATGCTGAACTGAAGAGGACACCGTGCAGCCAGCAGCACAAAGGGAGCGAGGCTTTCCCCACCGTAAAGCAAGAACAAGAACAAGAACACCCTTCAACATGGCGGTTTCAGAGGCAGAGAGAAAGAGAAGTGAGTCACATGGGACGGAGCTGGAAATGGCGACAGGAGAAAAGAGGGCGGTGCCGCGATTCTGGCGCGCAGCTTAAAAGAAACCTTCTTGCATGCCGTGGTAAGAAACTGTAATACCACAAACTGTTTGTCTCTTTAATCCATTTGAAGAACATGGGGGGATGGAGTATCCTCGTGTGCCTATGAAGTTTGTGAAGAGTGCCTATGCCAGGCTATATAGAAGTAATGAGAGGCTGTTAGAGACTTGTGGCGAAGAAAAGCCTCTGTGTGCAGGCCAAAATAACTTATCCTTAAAAGATGAATAACCCCATGTGATGGCCCATGTTTTGTAGTATGAAAGAACTGTGAAATTCTTCATGGGAGAGATGTTCTACACACAGCAGACTGTTTGTTTCCGGGCGGGTGTGCTATTGGTGGCAGTTTGGGAACCACGTGCAACTGAAGGAAAACCTTTTCTTCCTTAAGCATAAGAGAAAGACTTTTCAAGAACTGCAACACTGACTAACATCCCATGTTCTGTTATCCCTTGTGTGAGCTGGATAAAAGGAGAGAAGTGCTAGAAAGGGGGGGGGGGGGGAATTTACTTTAATTTTGTTTTGTTGTTTTCTCTTTACTTTTAATTCTGTTAGTAATAAAGCTCTTTCATTGTACTGCAACTGTTTAAGGTTTGTGCCTGCTTTGCTTTTCTCCTAATTCTTATCTCACAGAAGAAAAATAAGTAAATAATGGATATTTTGAATCAAAACCACTACATTTAATAGGTGTTTCCGCCCGGTTTCGAACTCAACCCGCTACAGGGGGTGAGCATGCACTGGAACAGATTGCCCAGAGGGGTTATGGAGTCTCCCTCACTGGAGATATTCAGGAACTGAATGCAATCCTGAGTCATGTGCTCCTTATGACCCTGCTTGAGCAGGGAGGTTGGACCAGCTGACCCACTGTGGTCCTTTTGGAACCTGACCCCTTCTGTTATTCTGTGTGTTTAGAAGAAGAGGCATGAAACACTGCCTACTATGGCCAGACTGCTACTGTTACATACCTTGAGTAGGTCTGCTTTTATTTTATCACAATATAAATATCCACACTTAAGATATATTTACTGTGAGTAGTTTCTTTGAATTGAACAGGGCTACCCACTATAGCACACAGTACATGGCTGAGGACATCCCAGTGTCTTGGCAGATCTGAGGCTTTCTAGTGTAAATAGTTACTTCGATTTCAGTAAAGCCAAACTTGAAATAAAAATCTATTGAGTAAAAGTAGAAAAAAATAATCTCTAAATATGGAATTCAGCCCTAAGGATAGATATTCTGTTTTGCTATGTGAGTACAAGCTTGTAAGACAATGTGTGCCAGAAGATTATCCAGCCTTATGGTGCTGCAGATGGAATAACTCTGAAGTTCTCCTAACTGTGGAGCTGAACCTGCAGATTCTCTGGGACATCTCTTCTGTGACTCAGTGGGACTCAGAACAACATTTGCTTCCTGCAGAATGGCTTTGTGTGACGGAAATGGTGCAGACAGGAGTAAGCCCCATTTCTGAGAATCTAACACAATGGTCATGAGGTTCTGTTATTCTCCAGATTCTTGAGGTTAAGGGCAGTCATCCTTCCGAGATGCCTGTGCTGAAAGGCAATGTTTTTCTCCAAGCATCCATATGTAGGATGACAATCTAAATAGTTTCAGCAGTCTGGTGGTGTCAGAACAGACCTGCTTTTTCCTTTGCTAGGTCTTTCCTCTGATATCAATGAGTTTGCATGTTACATCTCCTAGCTAAAAGTCTAGACTTTTAGCTAGTATTAATCAAAGAATTCAGCAAATGCATGAGGGAGCTGAGGCTTGTTCCTAGATGTCCTTTATTCCTAACGACTCCAGTGAGGGCTCTGCCGGAATTGTGGAGGAAAAACAAAGCTATTTCTTTTTCATAGACATTAATAGGGGGGTGGCTAAGTGTGCTGCTTTTTGTGCTTTGTACTTTAATGAATCATTCAGTAATGGCTCATACACATCTGAAAATTCAAGTTGATGGCTTTCTAATTCAGAAAAGTAATTTTAAATCTCATTTGGAGCTTTTCACAGTGTCTATCATTGGTGAATTGTAATAATTCAATGCATTCTGCAGCCTATGCACAGTATTGGAAATTAATATTTTCTTCCAACTGTCTTCTAATAGAGGCACAATCAAGGTTCCTGATACATAATACATGCTTGATCTTTTCTCTGAGGTAATCTGAGTTACTCTTCTTCTACCAGATAATTTCCACTAAATAACATGGGATGAAATATAAATAAATTGATTTTCAAATGCACGAACTTAAGATGATATTTTTTTCAAACACATCTTATCTTACAGCTCCTGATCCTTTGAAGACTAAAGGTATATTGTATCCCAGTAGTGCTGTGAGGGAAAAAAGTGTCTAGCTTTGTTTCTAGTAAAATAAATACTTGACTGCAACTGGGATTTTGAAGCATTTGTAGTGAAATAGGTTAGGGCATCTGGAGCCTGAGAATTCTAAATAGGAGGAAAGGAAGAAAAGTAGTCCAAGTCCTTGAGGCACTATTGACTAAAACTTAATATTATGTATGTTTATTCTATCAGATTCATTACTTCTGCAATGCAAATCCAAGACTACTATAGAGAATTTGGAGTCCCTCATTCATAATTTTTTTAGCCAGCTGGTACTTTTTATAATACTTCTGACCATGTCTACTGGGAAAGAAGACACATCTTATCAGAGTGAACTTAGGACCAGACTTAGAAAAAAAGAAACCTCTTGTTTGGATTTGGGGCTTAATAATTAACTTGGCTCTCAGTTAAACAACCAATTTTCTCTAGTACTTGATTGGCTAAAATCCCTTTCCCAGCCTTTTGAAAGTCAGAAAAGTGCATTATCCTAACCAGCTCGACATTTTCCGTGTGTAATTAAACACTCCTTTGATACATGTAGAGAAAATGTCATAACTATACTTAGGATTATAGGTTAACAGCCTGTACAATTTAATTTTAAAAATTGAAGGTGTATTACTTTGTCTAAAAAATTGGTCCCAGGTTGAAACTTTATATATACCAACTTTCATGCCAGAGTGATTTTTTTTTTTAAAGAGGCAAGATAACAGCCCCCCAGAAACATTGTTTAAAACTGAACTCCTTTTGCAGCTTTGAAATTGTGGTTGACTTGCAAATACAGCTGTACGGAAGAGTGTCTATTGTGCACTCTATTAAATCTGTTACAGCTCCTTGTATGTTCAAATGTACACACATATCAGCACTTCCATGTAAATCCTTCCCCCTCCCAGGATATCTTTCTCCAGGAAATAAATGTCTAAACTAAAATTGCTACATTATATGCTTATTAAATTGAAAAAAATAAAGCCTTCCTCCAAACCTTCCATTCATTTTGCATTTCAAAGTAAAATTGTACTTTGACATTCAGTTTTTTAGTACAAATTTTCTAAAGCTTGAAAATTAAACAATGAGTACATGGAAAATACAGATATGGGTCAATGAAGAGCTAAATCCAGTTCATGTCACTATTGTTCTGCCTTTTTTGTGCAGCTAAGGAGACATAGCAACCTGAGCAAACTCCAAAAGGTCACAGTGAGTGGCATACAGAGCCATGATACTGCCTGAAATTAGAAGGAATTTTATGTGTCTGAACTGCCATAACACAGGGTCTTGGATGTATGAACAGAAGACTCACTAGCTATTCTGTTCTGAGTTAAGTGCTGAAGCCCATCTGTCTTAGTGTGTTTTGTGTTTCTCAGCATTTTTAAGTCCCTGCCTTTGGCACCTAGCTGGAAAGTAAAAACTGAGGAGTTGCAGTCTCTAAAAAAGGCTCTCATTAACCATTCTCCTATTGTTGGAGAAGGCAATTCACAAGTGATGATCAGATAAAGCCAAGATAGTGGTTTGTCCCAAATATCTGAAACCAAGAACAGTTTTCCTTCATCTTCCCTGGTGGCCTGTGGGTTTTCAGTGCATATGAGGAACAAGATAAGCAAGAAAATAGAATCTCTTTAAGAAAATATCATTTTTTTTAAAAAATAATACTTCTAAGTTATGATTTAGCCAAACGCCATGCTGCAACACGTGCGAATAATTTGTGAACAGGCAGGCCAGTTTGATGCAGAATCCCTGGAAAATGAATTACTGTGATAGACAGTGATTCCTGTGCAGTATGCACAGAAGTCCTCTCTACCCCTCTCCCTGCTAATATTTGATACTCAGAAAATACAGCCAGTTAAAAACAATTGCTACTGAAATTGACAGATACTGCTAGATTGGGAAGCCTTGCTACTAACAGGCTTGCATTTGTTTAACACACAGCTGGATCGTGTCAAGAAGCAACCCATCAACTGACAAGCATTGTCTTGTTGCAAAGCATTCTGTGCTTTGTAATTATTTACCAGAACAGGAAGTAATTTGATGATGATAACATATTGTATTGCATAATGGCATGACAGCTCACTTACGGGAAAAGAAAAATTTCAGGCTACTTGCACTCACGCTAGCAAGTAGAAATATTAATTATCTTCTGCTGTTAATGTTAGGCATGCATGTGTATGTGTGTGTATGGCTCACTGTAAAACATGTATTTTCATTTTTATTCTGCTATGATTATGTGAAATCAATTTGGATCAGGTACTAATAAATAATCATATAGAACTAAAGCCTTCTTTGTTCACTGCAGAAGAGAGGAAGCCTCACAATTAGTCTATAAAGTGAAGATGGGTTAAATTAATGTCATTTATAATTTTTCTTGCAATTGTTGCTATGCTATGTCATTTTCAAAACTTGTAGCAATTTTTAATGTGAAAATTAGGTGTTGAGGTTTTTTTCTCTTTTGTTTTTCTAATCCTGGCTCTACTAAAAATAACTCATGATGTAAATTAGATTTCCACAACCATTCATCTCCTGTTATTCATACAAACACATAAATTTAAAAATAATAATTAAAAATCTAATGAAGTAGAGCAGCCTTATGAGAGAAAGCAGAGGCATGCTAAGACTGAAGTACAAGTAATCAATTCAGTACAACTGCCAAAAATCATCTGATTTTGATTTTTGAGAAGAGAGTGCTTCTGGAACAAAAACTGTAGGAGTCAGTATTCCAACTATGAAAAAGAAAGTGTGAATGACTTCTGTACTTCTGCCCTAAAACTGGAAATACGAGAGAGGTTTCAGAAGAGAATGGGATGCAATTAAAGCTCACCCTTTGCAATGAGTAAGTATGGGTGTCTAGGGGATTGGTGTGTGTTGGCAAGGCAAAGAGAAGACAAAGTTTCAAAAGAGCCTTCAATGAGGAAAGAAAGGCAGAGTTTTTATTCAGGATCCAGTCCTAAATTGTAGTTTGTGGCTTTATTCAGGATGATACATGAAAAAAATCACAGCATCACAGAATGGGTCAGGTTGGAAGGTACCACAGTGGGTCAGCCGGTCCAACCTCCCTGCTGAAGTAGGGTCATAAGGAGCACATGACTCAGGATTGCATTCAGTTCCTGAATATCTCCAGTGAGGGAGACTCCATAACCCCTCTGGGCAATCTGTTCCAGTGCTCTGTCACTCACACAGTAAAGAAGTTTTTCCTCATATTCAGGTGGAACTTTCTGTGCATCGGTTTCTGCCCGCTGCCTCTTGTCCTTATTGCTTGGCACCAGTGAGCAAAGCCTGGAAACACCCTCTGACACCGTCCCTTCAGATACTGATAGACATTGGTGAGGTCTCCTCACAGCCATCTCCTTTCAAGGCTGAACAAGTCCAGCTCCCTCAGTCTCTCCTCTTAAGAGAGATGCTCCAGTCCCTTCTTCATCTTTGCTGCTTTTTGCTGGACCCACTCCTGGAACCCCCTGTCTTTCCTGTACTGAGGAGCCCGGAATTGGACACAGCACTCCGGATGTGGCCTCCCTCAGGTTGAGTCTAGGTGCAGGACCAACTCCCTCTATTGGCAGCGCTCTTCCTACTGCACTTTCTAAGGCTATCAGGTATCAGAAAAATGTACTGAAAGAAATCTGCTGTCAGTTATGGCCAATGGCACATAATGAATGGGATTGCTCTTTTCATATCACAGAAACTCTCACAGGAGTAGTACATTGAATTATTTTCTTTCCTGCAATATCTCAATTATACTGGTGGGCTGTTTGCTCAAATCTGGCTTCATAACAAATGTGTGTGAATATCAGCACAGATTGAATAGACACTTTTACAGCCAATAATGTTCTGTGACTGACTAATTGCATGATAATGAATATGATGAATTCCTGTGACAGTATCACTAAAAAAGGCTCTTGACTATCTAATTTGATAAGTAAATATGTAATTAATCTACTTGGGGAAAAATATCCTTTTTTAAAATATTTATTTCCTACTGAAGGTACTTAAAGTTCAGGAAATTGCTTAAGGAAAGTTTATTTTTAACAGGAAAACAGTATTTACGTTTTTCAGAATTTCAGTCCTAGAACCTCATGGTAGCCAGATGAAATTCTCTCTTTTCTTAGACTTATCTAGACCACCTCTTTTGCAAATGCAGTCCTTTTCTCATGAAATTTTTTGGCTGTAACTACTTAGACACCACCATTATGACAGCAGTCAGTTGTGGTGTTCTTATCTTCTCAGGCACTGCAAAGCAGCAGATAGGAGGAAAGATCCGTGCAGCACTCTTCTGTGAGCTTGACACAGCCTGGAGTGAAAAATGTTCCCTGTGAGAGAGGGATCTTTCTGGCTGATCAAAGGACCACTTAACCTTCAAGTCTATTGTCTGAGAACAGCCCATAACAAATGCCTAGGCAAGAGTAACAAGACAGAGCAAACACACAGCAGGAACTGCACTGCATGTCCTCCTACCAGCCAAAGTGGGGGGACCTCCTTAGTCAGGAGTGATATTTTTGTACCTAGCAGCTCTCAAGTGGGTTTAATGAGTCTGCAGACCATAAAATAGCTGCATTGGCCACATGATCAATATTCTAGGCAAACTCACACAATGTTTTCCATAATCCCCTGCTTATTATTTCTCTAACATCAGAACATTTCTACACTCTTTTATGTGAGAATATAAATATATAATATGTATAATATATTAAAAAATATATATAATAAAAATAACTTGTTTAAAATAAATATAATTTAAAAGTAATTTTCCTATAATAGATTTTTTTTAGTCTGTCTAAGATACTGGGTAGTGATATTTTATAGGCATGTCTTAAATATGAAGGCAGAATATTTTTCTACCCATATCACTGAACTGAAAGTGAGTTTATTGATTCTTATTTTGGGCTGCTGAATCTTCGGGGTAGGCTACTTTTTTAAGGTGTGTATGAACAGAAAGGTCCAGTTCAAAAATAAAAAATGAAGAAGGAAAAAAAATGTCACTCTAAGGATTTCAGGTAGAACTCAGAACAGCCTAATAAAAAATCACAGCTTTGCCTACTTTTTTCTGTTGATTTGAGATTTTTATTTTTTCCTTCAGTTAATTTGTAACATAGCTCATAATTTTCTTTGGTAAAATTAAATCCCTAAATTTTCAGTATTTTGGGTTATTTTTATGCTGGAGAACTCTGAATCTGAAGCAGGAATCTGTTCGTTCCATAAGAGCAAGGCTTCACACTGCTGGATTTTAGGACAATACTGTTAGTGAAGTCTGTTGACAGTCACATCTTGTAGTACAGCTGAATTCTCCTTTGTCTCTATGATGGCTCTTGACTTTACAGCACCAGTAAATTTCAAGAGGGTACTCTAGTTTTGGTGACAAGCAAATGAATGAAGACTTTTAAAAGTTCTCTCTTGATAGCTGGATGGAACTTTTCTTAAAAAGCTGATAGATTGTAACAAATTCTGTATGTGCCATTTACTGTACTTGAAGAGAAAAAGAGAAGAAGTGAATGCTTGGGATGATTGAAAATATTGTATTTACTCTCCTATTGTATATACAGCTCATCTGAGAATCTTAAACATACAGTATAGTGCTGGCCCTTAAACTTGTTCTTCGTTTATAGAATTTCATGCATTACCACAGGAACTGAGCTCAGTGTATTACATACACTATGCCCTTCTAGGAAGAATGCATTTTTTCAAAGAAGGATAAGTTGTTTTGGGGAAGTCTGAAAGAGCAATAATTTTATCTTATATAAATGATCACTTGGAGTACTAGTGAAATCTGTAAAACAGTTCCTGTTATACAATATTTGACCAGGTGTCAAATTTTTCTTACCTGGGTTTTTCTTCTTCAGATGTGCTGTTATATCCCTCAAAATATAGATGGAAATTTCTCATTAAATCTTCAAAGATTGTGTTAACTGACCGAGCTTTTGACTTTCACAGTACTGTTCAATGTGGATGTTGTTTCTGAGTGGATTAGTGAAGAATTTAGCCTTACAGCTCCCAGGAGTATTACCCGTCCATCAAACATTCTGTGCATAATGTCCCAGCGTGTCTCGATTAAAAGAGTATGCACAAAGCTCAAACCACCTGGAGCCAGCTCTGCTCTATTTTGATTTTGTCCCCCTTACATTTCACAGGGCCTGTGCCTCATTTGTGATATGCAGAGTATGGCTTCTAAATGTGTCTTTTGGTGTAATGTTATCTCCCTGTTGTCTGTTTGGGAGATGTATTTGGGCTTTCCACCTGACAGAGCAACCTCTTTTTAGTGGGACTGTAACTAGTCATGAGAGGAGTACCTCTACACAGCAGGACAAGAGGATGTCAAGGTAGCAACCCTGTCCTGCATTTAGTGAGGAAACAAACCCAAGTATAAACAGGAAAAGCTTCTACATTCAGAAATATATAGAGAATTCCCTTTCATCTTTGGCCCATAGTTAAGACTGGTAATAGAGTTTCTGTTCCTCCTCCTGTTCTGTTCTCCTTGGCTAGCAGTGAATTTTTCTAGATGCCAAGAAATTTGTCCGACTTCTGACATAAATAGGAGCTGTTTAATTTATTCCTGCTTAATTTATTTAGCTTTCTGCAGGCCCATCCTGCCTTGATTCTGAGCTTTCTTTGGGCAGAAGATACTGCCAGCAGCAACTGAGTTGAAGCCTGATATTGAATATCCAGTATTAAGAGAAAGGGAAACAAATTATTTCTCATAAAAAAAATAAATCTCCTCTTCCCTTTGGTGTTGGTTCAGCTACACAAGTCGGTGGGGTCTATTGAATGCCTGCCTTTTCCTCCTTGGTATCCTGTGTCCCAAAACATCACCACTTGCATCCATGGTGCAGCACCATCATTCCTCTGAGTACAGTCTACTGACATATACCAGTGAAAAGAGACTCAACGTTTCAGCATTAGTCATTGTAATAAGACAGCTATTCCATTCATTTGGCACCTCTATGCAGCCTTGTGTCAGGAACCAGCATTTTGCTTCTTGAAGATAAGTGAAATAAATTAAGAGAACAACATTTTTATATTGGGCTCAAGACAAAAGATAAGTTTAATTAGTCCCTGAAATCTAGGTCTAATTCTGCAAGCCCTTTGTCCTCCAAGAGAGTGACTACTAGCAATTGTTCCATTGCCTACATTGTCTCAGTTGACAGTACAATGACCTAAGTCATGAAGGGTTTTAAGCAATTAAATACATATTTAAATTGCTACCCATTCAGATTAGCAAGTAGATTTTCTTCCAAAATAAAACTTCTCAGTCAAAACAAAAAAACCCAAATTCATGAACGTATCTTGGTACTGTGTTGTGGAGTCTAATGGATGAGGATTAGGAAAACCAGTAAAGGAAAGACAAGTAAAATATAGCTTTAGTAACCCCATTAGCTTTTACATATGTCAAAGTTTACCAAAACCCCTTCCTTCTGTAGAGTTGCAGCTGCTGAAGTGAGAGTCAGTAGCCTGTTCTAATCAACACCTAAGCCTGGCATATCCATGCCAGCTATAACATGCTGCTTTACAGAGAGTCGAGTCAAAGGGATCAGACTTATGTAGCTTTGAACACCTACACAGTTGACACTAAACCAGAATTAGTCATCAAATTCTCAACTTCAGGCAATGGAGAGTGGTGGGTACATTTAGAAAACAGTTTATCTGGACTATTTTAGGTGTTCAGCTTAGGATAAAATTAATTACTCCTTAAATGTCCCTATATCTTGTCACTGACTGTAAATGAGTCACACTCATCATGCCTGCTTATTTGAAGTTCATTACACCTTTTTTTGGTTTATAAACACTTTAAAACTCCTTCACTCTGCCACTGCATTATAAAGATGATGACCTGAACAATCAACTCACTGAAATAATTTATCAATACCGATAAAATAAGGTATCAATAATGCAGCATGAAGGTTAGAAACATGTCTGTCTCAAAATTTCCTTTTGCCTTCTTCCCTATATTTTGTAATTCTCAGACAATATTCACTGAATAACTAATAATTTTGACAAACATAACAGCTTTCCTCTCAAAATAAAACAATATTTACAGAGGAACACTGAAGCATTACCCTTATTACTATCATTAAAGTCCAGATTCAAGATACCCATAGGATCATAGAATCATAGAGTGGTTTGGGTCGGAAGGGGGCCTAAAAGATCTAGATGTAGTTCCATCTTCCCTGCCTTGGGCAGGGACACCTTCCAGTTGACCAGTTTGCTCAAAGCCCCATCCAGCCTGACCTTGAACACCTCCAAAGATGGAGCATGCACCACTTTCCTAGGCAACCTGTTCCAGTGCCTCACCACCCTTAAAGAATTTTTTCCTAATATCTGATCTAAACCTACTGTCTTTCAGTTTGAATCCATTCCCCCTTGTCCTGTCACTACATGCTCTTGTAAATAGTCTTGCTCCACCTTTCCTCTAAGTTTTCTCCAGGTACTGGAAGGCTGCAGTTAGGTCACCCCAAAGCCTTCCATTTTCAAGGCTGAGCATCTTGGACATAGTATTTTTGGAGGTGGAAATTAAGTGCCAAGTATCTATTGCCAGCCTCTTGAATGAGCTAGAAGAAAGCTGTTGGATATGATGCAATTTCTGTCCTATTGCCCAGAGTATAAGGTATCATAACAATGTTTATTCTGAGAGAGAAACAAATTGATTTTATTTCATACAAAAAGATATATGACCTGGAGTGATGGTTTGGCTTGCCACAATTAAGAAGAATATCTAGTCTACTGAACACACTTCCATGCTATTTATATACAGAGAGGTAGTTCTTCAGGCACTGCACAGATGTAAAAGACCACTACAGAGAAGACTGGAGGTTGATTTGCTTATATTATGGATGAAGGTCTTTGAAGGTGTCCTTCACATTGTTACAATGTCAAAATGTCAGCCTTGGATCAAAGAGATTCAAATACTTTTGATAGTTGCATTGGGCTAAGTTTTACTCTTGGAAACTGTGTGTGTTTAGTTACGGTTGACTTCTGTGTCTAAGGCAAAATAGCCAATTTGTGGCTATGGAGTTGCATATGGCACTTAAGCAGATGAAATATGGCTTATATGCTGGAACTATATCCTGCAACTGCAGCATTCTGTACTGGCTTGCAGTCTGCTGCTTACACTACAGCCTGGCTGGAGGAGGCAGCAAGCCAGCAAGGTAGCTCCAGAAGTCACTGTTAGCTCCCAAGGTTCCCTAGGACCACCTGTTGCACTCAGTCCACATCCATGCTACCTGCAGCAGTGGGGAACTACTGTCAGTCAGTAGTGATCCTCCCTCAGATCTCCTTTTCCAAAGAATACCAAAAATAGAAGCTGCTGCAGTTAAGATCTAGGATGTGGAGTGAGGCTTTAATCTGATTATAACCAGGATAGCTGCTGTTAATATTTAAAAAAAATAATTTCATAAAGAGATGCCATGAAAACAATAAAAAGTCAAAAATTACAACATTTATTTAAAAGCTGGAACCAGTTAGTAAAAATGTTGTCACTTTTCCAGTTTTTTTAATCAGGAAAAAAATTAATTTTTTCTTATTCTAGAAATCTGTGAAAGATATACAATTATAAATGAGCCAAGTAAGTAGCTAGAACTTGATTCCAGAAAGTTTTATCATCCCAACTTCCTACACTATAATTTTTAATATATGATGATAGTTAGTGTTTCTGTTGATCATCAGCTCACTGAACAAAGATGCACTTTTTGCTTATAAAATTAGAGTGCAGAAGATAATGAGGGGAATATCTTTAAGAACGGTATCTCTGTTCAAAATACAGATAACCTCACCTTTGCATATTAAAATCAATAGGTTTTCTAATGTTAGAAATATTTCTGTATATTTAATTCTTACAAATGTAGGAGTGTATCAACTTCCCACCCAAGTTGTTTTCAGAGAGGTTCAAAGGCAAAGCAGTTAGCCTTTCATTTCTTTGTACTGAATGCACTTTCTTACCCACCCAGATTTAGTAAAATAAAAAACTGCTTTATGTCTTTTATCTCTATATACCACTGTGTAGTTGCTGTGGAGTGCTGTTGAGAAGATGGTCTGTAAATTCTAGTTCCAGGGTTTTAATTGCTGACAGTCTGCAGATTCTCACAGTCCAATAAATATCCCTTGGACTTGCCTAAATTTTATTGGTATGGCTCACAATATAACTGAAATACATCTGTTCCACCTGCGTTCCCCTTATTTATGTGATATTCCAAAATATTTTTAAAGTATGCTGGTTTTTTTTTTCACTTCAATTTGCTGAACAGTGTCAAATGGAGGTAAAAATGAGGACAAAAAAATAAAAGATCATGCAGAATAAAAGGCTTCATTTATCAAGTCAGAAAATCCAGTCCTCCTAAAGCTGGTATTATCCCATTTCTAAGATAGTTCTCATATTTAAGTACCAAAAGGTCATTTTCTTGAGTACTATCTGAAGTCTCATCTTTTAATCTTAACTGTAAATTTTTATGGGTATTTAACCTGTGCCAAGAATGTGACATTTAAATCAGCAGAGGTTTCTTATTTTGATCCCCTTCTTGTACAGCTTTTACAAGAAGTACCTTAAAGCATTAGTGTCACACATTCCTCATGAAAGAGAGAGACTGGCAAATTTATGAGGACATACACACTCTCAGTCAGCAATTGATTGTGATTAAAATGGTTAAAGTATGTTCACACAGATGTGGAATTCAGACTAAACAGACTGTACAGCTGAACTACTCTAGCAGATAGTTCATTTTAAAGCTGTTATTACACATTCTTTCTCTGATTTCAAAGCATTTGATGTAAAGCAGCAAATTTATTGTGTTTGGTGGTTTTGTAAATCTTACACGTGTAGTAGCTCCATGTGTAGCTCTATTTTAATATAGCTAGGAAGAAAAAAATAGGAAAAAACCCCTCTGTATTTTTTTTTATAATTTTCTTATTTCCAAATATCTTCAAGCATTTTATAAACATAAAACAATACTGACAAAAATGCTTTAAGGCTGACAGATTTTAACTGTTCTACAGGCGGAGAAATGCAGACCCAGGAAACTCCATAATTTTTGTCAGGAGCAGAGAAGACACAGCAGCTCATATTTCACTGCAGTCTAGCAAGTTGAGAGTACACCTCTTCTCTGGCATGCCTGAGAAATCCATGACAAAGCCAAGAAAGCCTCTGGCTTTTTTTCACACCTACAGCTGCTAGTTCAGGGTACATTAACACCCTCTCCTGTATGTGTATATCCATATGTGGATAAACCACCCTCCAAACCCCATATAAACAGCTACATAGAACGATGCACAGGGGAGGATTTGGGAGAAGTCAGTGTCACAAAGGAGAATAACTTCTACTATATGATGACCTTATGCCTTTCCTTTCTACACAGATTCCCAGATTTTAAACTAGCAGGTGCCATGTGATAATCTGGCCTGATTTTTTACTGAGATGTTCCAGCTCATCAATAGGAATTTTAGGGCTGGAGTAATGATCTAAGCTGGAACTGGAATCCTCCTAAACCATCTGTGTCAGAGACTGCTGGACCAGAACATAACACTTAGAGATCTGATGAATGCATGAGCATGTTATCCCACAATATGGCACCGCGAAGGACCATACGGAGTACCCAGTGATTAGGCAAAAGAAGACATTCTGTCTTAAAACCCCCTTCGTGTTTTGTGTTTTGTTCTGATATGTTCCCTCAGGTCCACCGGGCACCGTGATTGCTGAGTGCCCTACCAGGAGAAGTCTTCCAACTTGAATCAAGAAACTTAAGGTAAGACTCATTGTACATGTTTATATCTGGGCATGTCACCTAAATCCCTTTATATTCTATAAAGAGACATAAGCACTTGCATGATGTGACTGATTACAGCATGAAGCTGATATCTGAAATATGTCAGATGAATCACCGCTTTTTTCTTTTCCCTGATTATAAAAGGAACATAAAATGAGTCACCTAGATTCAGACATCTGCATTGGAGATTTTTTCTTTGGTGGGTTGAATCCCACTCAGAGCTTCTTCTGAGGCTGTCAGACTAATTTCTGACAAATTCAATGCTTGAAGATGAGCAGAATTGTCACCTTCTATGTACTAGAAGAATAGAGGAACGTATCCCTGAGCACAGTCAACAGACATGGGCAGTTGTCTTTTGCATTTAGTGAAGAAGATGATTGACAGGTCAAAGTAAAACATTTGGAAAGCCTGTTCTCCCAATGTTAGTGTAACAGGGACACAACAGCCTGCGTTTTAACTGTGAAGAATGACACATGTCGATACTCATTCATTGACAAAAATAAGAATCACACAAAAGTGTTTCCATATATGACAGACAGAAACCCCTAAATTCCTACGGAAAAAGAATCCTGATTTCATTGAGATCTAAGCAAAAAAAACTTTAAATTAACTGCACAAAATGGAACTTCTAAAAAAGAGTAAAGTTTCTTTTATCATAAATTGATACCTGTATAAATAACACTTGTATTCATGACTTAATGCTTCTGTAGAATTCACTAGAATATTTTGCACTTATCACAGCACTCTGGTTAGTAGAAATTTTCCAATATCACAAGCATTTCAGC
Source organism: Corvus moneduloides (assembly GCF_009650955.1). Lineage (NCBI taxonomy): Eukaryota > Metazoa > Chordata > Aves > Passeriformes > Corvidae > Corvus > Corvus moneduloides. The sequence goes on along the minus strand of NC_045479.1, from coordinate 38,012,083 downwards.
ACTGACTTTGCTGGCTTGCCTCCCATTTGTTTCTATTCCTGTGTTTTGTCACAAATTTATAGCAACTGTATGAGTGTAAATTTTTCAGCAATGGGTAATATGAGGTTGCTTTTAGCACATCTATTAATTTTCTGCCATCTTCTTCATTTCCTGTATTTTATTTGACATATTAGATTATTTATGAACTGCTTCTTATTGACATTTAGTTTAATCTTGTTTATTTCTCTGTTTTACTTTAATTTAGGAAAGAGCTCATCTGGTCAGGTCTAAAGGTACCTATGCCAAATAGTTATGAACATACATTACATCAACATCAAGACAGCTGCTTTTCAGTCACTGACTAATAGATGCAAGTAAATGGATCACAACAAATAATCTAGTCAATAACGAAGATTCTCTTTTTCCTCACATTTATTGACCAAATAGCATATCGAAACCATAATATCCTGCAGATTGATGGGTTTGGAAATTTGAACAATGCTGCTTGACCAATAGTGGCCATGTTAAGTTATTCCTGTTCCTTTACTCAATAAGCAAGGTCACTTTTCCATAAACCTGCATTTCCCCTCTTGTCCCCAATGTGCAGGGAGCAAGGCTGCACTTTAATTCAGACAGATGGCTGCGGCACAGGTTGCTGCAGTTCATATCTTTAGCCCCAGACATGTTCATTCAATAACTGAGGTGCTGCTTTTATATAAACACAAGCATAGAGGCTTCTAAGTGCAAAGCTGGGGCTTGATTTCAATGATTCCTCAGAGATGTTACTCTGAAAACTGTTTTCCATGTACTTTTCTGGAAATGAAGTGGAGCGTTTGTGAAGAAACAGTGCAGTACAGAAGGAAAATAGATAAAGTAAACCAACTTCTTGTTTAAAAAAATCATCACAGTCAATTTTTACATAATTGGAGTAATTCCAATATGGGTCTTGTTATTCCACAGTGGAGTTAATTTCTTCAAAAAGACCCCAAATATCTGTTTTATTTTAAAAAAAAATTAAAACTCCAGATTTCTTTGTAAGGATTAAAATACAGCCACCACCCTATTTTCTGTGTTAATTGATAAGGCCGATTGAAGGGTGTCTTGGAGCTGCTTTTAAATTATAGCCTAAGGGAGGGACTGTGCCTGCTTATGAAAAGGCTGATGTTTTCTGTCAGACCTCCAGATGGGTAACAGAAAGAAAGAATTACTCATGATGCAAGAGTTTTGATGTTCCACGTTTCAGTGCTGTGTCCTATGGATTGTGCTAACAAAGGGACTGGCAGTGAGACTTTCAGCAGTTTGAGTTGAGATGACTGTGGTCATGATATTTGAAAACACGGTAGTAAGTGTGGTTGTGTGTTTGTAAGAGGAAGGGAAGGAGGTTTATCTACTTTGGTGTGCATCTGGTGGAACAAGCGTTGTCACTGATGGACTGACAAAGGTGTAGGTACTGCAGTTAAAACCTGTTCAAAGACAAAAGGATTGAGTCTATGCTATTGGTGTTTTACAGCACAGATCAGAGAAGGCATACATTTCACAGCTTTCAGAGGTCTGAACTCTGCTGCACTCTGCAATTCTACATTAATATAAACAAAGTTTTTGGCATTTAATTTCTAGGTTCCTTTTTTTTTTTTTTAAATACTCCTTACTTTCCAAAAAGAAAAAGAAGAAGAAATAGTAAAGAGACATTTCTACTTTCTCATTATTTACTTTCTAAATTCTAGTTTTGACATTGTTTCACTGGGCATGGTGCTGTGGCCAGACAAATGGTGATGTCTGGGTGGGCATTTTCCTGGTTATATAGCTTCATAACCTTTCTGTTCATTCCCTTCTTTCACAACAAGCAGCTCTTGATGCTTGCTGTAGCCAGGCATCTCCAGCTTTGTGCCTGCCTGCTCAGCCCAAGCCCTGGTATCCCATAATCCCATACTACCCTGCCCTCGAGACACAGTTCTTCATTCTGATTGTTAATCCCAGATAATAAATACCAGCCTTGAAACAACAGTTTACTTCTTTTCTCGTGATAGATGTTCTCATCTTCTATCTGGTGTGCCAGTGCCTGAAAATATGTACCACGTGTGCTAATCTACACCAGAAAGGATTTTTGGAGGCAATATCTTTTACAAGATGGAAAGCAAAACTCAGATATCAGCAGAATTACAACCCTTACAACAGCTCTTAAAGTATAAATATTGATTTGATTCACACTTTTCATGTTCTCGTGCAAAGGTTGCAGTATCTATCATGGTATGAAATTTAAACAGGGTGACTTATCTCAGGGAAGCCCTATTTATACAACATCAGAATCTGAGCTGGAAACCTTCCAGGTGATTGGTCCTCTCAAAGTCACCAAATTTCATGGCAGGCCAGTAAGTATTTTGGAATGTATAAAACATCAGCCTTTAAACAAAGAGGATTTGCTAATGTAGCTGGCTTTGCCAAAATTTCAGCTGGCCCGTATCCAGCTGACTCACCCCTCTGGACAAACATATCCTAGTAATGATTATCTGTTTCAACATTGTAACATTGTGGACACCTAGCTAGGGTAATTAACTGAGGTCGTTCACAGCATTATCTACAGCTATTGAAAATTCAGTGGCATGTCATTAGAAATAATGTGTCATTCTGTGCCCGTACAACCTAAAGGGAAGGTTTTGCACTCATGAGCAATTCCTTAGTACTGAAGTCTTTATTATCCTTTGAATATGTTCCATGTTTAGGCCCACAGAACCCTTTCCTGAAATGAGGGCTGTGGAAGTACCATCACCTTTGTGCTTGGGTTATAACTGTCATTGCTTATTGGTGAAAGCTTCAATTAGCTTTATGCCACATCTGTAATGGAAGCAGAAGCATGGGCTTCTATTTTATTCTCAATTTATCTAGAGAAAAATTGACTTATAAAATCATTTAATAATATAGAAATTATGGTACAAATAATTGAATAATATAGACAACAGATAAAATCTGATTAAATATATCTTATTCAGTTAATTTTGCTGTTCCTATGTCAGTCTCATTTAGAATATTTGTTGTATTGTATTCCATTATTACTATTATTTGCTATCTAATTATATAGTTCTTTATGATCTGCAAGAAACTTTAGAGTTGTAAAAAGCTGTTCACTGAATAATTCAACACTTTTATGAATATCAATTTATTCAAATAATCATATAATTTCTTATTAAATCACTTAGGCAATGACTTTCTTTTCATTTTTTACCACTTACCATCAGACTACAACAACATCTTGATGGATAAAGTAAATTTCTTCAAGAAATGTCCCCAATTAACTTGTAGAAAAGCAAAGAGATCATTCCAGTTTCCAGAGTGAGCTTAACGTAACTAAAACTTGAAACAAATTTCTTAGCATCTCTGCTTCATTTTCTACCCAAGGATATTTTTTCCATTTCTACTACTGGAAAGACTCCAAAGATACAGGTAGGTACCTATGTAAGCCATCCTCATGTTTTTCCAACAGTGGAGAAAATGAATCCTCCACAGCCCCCAGTGTGAGCAAAATTAGAAAGTGATGGCAAATAGTGCAGCAACTGCACTATCAAATGTTTTACTTCTTTGACACCAGAGTAGCTCTATAATCTTTGCACCTCACCTGGAGGGTTGAGTGCTACCAAAGAGACTGAAGGGTTGTGGCTATTGGAATTTGTTTGGAGAAAATAATTTCTGTTTCAAGGTTATCTAAGTTTCCATTAATGTTAATAAAAAAAAAAAAGAGTTATGGGAAAGGAGAGACTCAAATTTACATCCCTGGCTAACAGCTGTAGTCAGAGCCAAAATTAGAATTAAAGTTTCTTAGATTTTTTTTTTATATGTTTCACTGCACTTGCTAAAGAGTAGAATCCAAATCTTGACAGAGGCATTAACACACCGTGCCTGGCGGATACAGTGTGTAGATAAAAATACCTGGATATGAAATTCAGAACTAACCACCATACTGAGCAGCACCTTAAACCAGCATATGCACAGGCAAGGAGGCTGGCTGGAGCTAGCCAGCAGGAAATACTGAGCAAAAGCAGAGAGTTGAAGTTGTCCCTCAGGAAAGAAATGGAATAGATTTTGGATACTTGTAGAACTGCTTGCTCCCTGGCTGAGTGAGAAAACATTCTTCCCTTTTAATCATGGTTGAGAGAAACATTTGAGCAATTGGAGAGCCAGGGCCGGTCTCAGCTTATGAATGAAGCAACGCTTGTGTGTTTTCCCATGCACCCAGCAAGTCCCTTAAGCACTGCTGTGCAGGGAAGGGATCAGGAATGGTTCAGATGCATTACTGCACCTTCCAGTCCAGCTGTTGGGCTGTGGTGCAGAAAAGTGGCCTAGTTGATTTATAGCCAGAGAAAGAAAATTATCAAGAGCATGATTACTGCACATTTGCTGGTTAAGGTGTGCTAATGGAAGATTTGGTACTCGGTCTGGGCTCTCCAAGAAGTGTTTGTGCATTTTACCTTGACTTACCAGCTTTAGACAGTCATTTAGAAATACATTTCAGTGAAACCAAAACACAGATCTTCCAGCTCCCAATTAAGTGTCCTACCTCCCAAAACAAGTAGGCTCTGAGTTTTACATTCAGGATAGGACAAAGCATCTAAAGCAGGACACTGAACTCAGCTGACAGCAAAACAAGGGGTTCAGTGACTGTCCCTCTTCAATGCAGCATCATGCACTGCAGCTTCCTCATCCTCTTCTGAAGCATTTCATGAATGGTAAAATTGTCTCAAATGGGCAGACTTGACAGTGGGATTTGCCCCCTAAGTGTGACAGACCATGAAAGGCATTTTCCCATTTGCAGCTGACTCTAGCAGCAGTCAGATGAATGTTTTTTGGATCACACCTTTTTGCATTAGCACTTTAATTACCCTCAAAGACGTTCAAGTTCAGAAAAGCTCAGCTTTAGCCCAACTCTGGACCTGGTTCTTAAAGGTACACTTGCACCTAAATACAGTGCTCCAATTTTTGAAAAACTGAACAGCTTTTGGTTAATAGTTGCTACCTGGATTTTGAGAGAGCTTGTGCACAAGTCTAAGAAGAGGACATTTGAATTTAACAGTGCTTAAAGTAAAACAATCTGCAAAAGCTAAGATATTGTGTTCAAACCCATCCACATTAAATGTTTCTTCTGCCAACTTGGTAAATATTCATCCAAGTAAATAGCTTGGAAAAATTAATTGGCCCATGAGGAGTTGTCATGTAAAATTTGTATGCTAGATTCAGAGTTAGAAACTGTGAAATAAAGAGTTTTCTGTTCCTTTTTAAGGGCAAATCTAATGTATTCAGGAGTCAGTGAAGTGCCAGAATAATAAACCAGTTGTCAAAGAGGTAATATTACCTATTTAGATTGGGAAGCTGCAAGCTGTTTGTCTCAATCTAAAATTCCTAACAGCACGTGATCATTAATTGAGGGCATGGAACATGTACAAGTTAAAATGAAATGAAACTGCTATATATTAAACATTTGCACAAACTTATGCTACTGTTGAAAATGGAGCTGAGTAAATGATTGGGCTTTTGACAATGAATGAAAAGAATGAAAAAATTAGATCCATTTAGAGCAACAGGGTATTGATCCTTGTAATCCCACTGCATTTTTGCCTCACTAGAGAGATTAACAAGGGGAAACTCGGTCTCACTGCTATCTTAGTACAAACATTTGGGAAACCTCACTAAAATGAATACACTATTTAAAAGAAATAGGAATAGGATCAGAAGCAGAGGTTATTATAATTTGAAAACAATCCATAGTATGTTGATAGCTACTTTCCAGAGCAGGGCTGAATGACCATTTTAGGAAGGAGAGGAAGCCAACCACCTATTGAGCCTATTGTTCATGCTCCACTTAAGGGGATATCTACTCACAGATTTTGACTGGGAACAGTCATAAAAAGAAAAATAAAAATTAAAAAAAACCCGCAGAAACATGTAACGAAAACTAAAAGTTGTTAGATATCTCCCAGAGAAAGAAAATCTGAGAATACTGGAAATTGAGTCTGGCATGCTCAGACAAGGTCCTTAAAAATGTGCCAGAGCACTTTTCTGGAGACACTGATCCCATAGTCCAGAAGTTTGATTCACAGTTTGGGCCAGACTCTGATTTCCTCCTATTTTATGGGTTGACAGAACCTTGGCAAACATGACAGCTAGGAGCTATTATCCTTGCATTTTTAAAGAAATAAGATGTGACAGTTCCTTTTATCACATTGATTATATTTTTCTCCTTTTCTGTAACAAAAGGAAGTGCTTTTACTTTCAGACCTGATGGTGTCAAAATAATCTTGGATGTTTTAGTTAATTTAAAGAGAAGAAGGTGCAAAGATGAATGCATAATATCCCTAGGAAAAGTTTCTTACAAACTTTTCAGATATCTTTCATTAAATATTACAGTAAAAACTCTTTCACACTATAAATTATACAGACTCACAGACTCTCATAATGTATGTTACTCAGTTAGGTACCTGTATCTAATTTTAAAATTATTTGAATCACAGCAAAAATCATTTGCTAATACTCATTTGAGTTTTAATAGAGTTTTTATTAAAATAGATCTGCAAATTCTGACATTTTATAAGAAGCTTAAATCAAGACCAGTGAAGGAGAGGGAAAATATTGTATTGCTCTGGGATATATGCTGCTTTGGGAGACGATTTGTTCTCTAGCGATATCTTTTTCTTGTCTCACTGCACACAGTCAGCTACTGCACTTCATCCCTGAGGGTGCCAGAGTTACTCATTCACATCCATCCAACATCCTCTGTGGTGTGATACTGATCACCACCAGTAACTAATGGTAGCTACTTCACTGAGGGGTGTACATTGCCATAATCAGCCTATCTAGGTATTCATCAGAAATTTATCTGACCACATCTTCTAGTTAACAAGGATACGTAAAATGAAGACTTCTAATTGCTGTTAGCTATAGAAGCTAACTGCCTGGCAGATGCTATCAGATACCAAAATGAGCAGGTTCAAACAGAAATCTCTTGAAACTGACTATCAAAATTGTTCTGTTTTATGCTTTAAATAAAGGAAATATTTTAACGCCTCTTAATAAGTAATATTTACTCCTTATAAGCACCATGTTCCTGTATCCACAAAGGAAAAGGAAAAAAATCTGGTCCCATTTCCTGGTACCATTCAGGAAAACCCCTAGCTATTGCATGAATGTATATTTAAGTAAAACATTCTTCTTTCTGGGAAAATTTGGACAGCTCTGTTCTGCGGGTTACAACATTTAATACTTTGAATTCTTATTCTATATCGTTCCCACTTCTTGTCCGCTGTCTGATGCTGGTACTCAGGAGGTGTCAAAAGATCTAGAGCTGCATTTTGACAGAGATGCTTCCAGTGTTATCGGAAGTACCAATGGATTTCAGTTTATTTACTCCTCTGAAAAATTTACAAATTTCAGCTTTCATTAGCAAATAGACAAAAATAACCTTGTTAGAGCCTACAATAGTTTAAATCACCGCTGCCCCAGGCCATGGGCAGTTCATAAAATGATGAGAGGGCTGGGGGTGTTTAGTCTGCAGAAAAGGAACCTCCAGGAGAACTTACTTCTCTCTGCAACTACCTCAAACAAGGTTGTAGCCGGGGGGGGGGGGGTGGCGGTCAGGCATTCTGCTAAATATCCAGAGGAATTGACCTCAATTTGCACCATGGGAGGTTTAGATTAGCTATTAAGAAAAATTTCTTCACTGAAAGGGTGATCAGGCATTGGAATGGACTGCCCAGGGAAGTGGCTGAGTCACCATCCCTGGAGGTATTTAAAATATGTGAGGATGTGGCACTTGGGGACATGGTTTAGTAGTGGCTTTGGCTGCTAATCACTATACTAAATGTCATCTGGAGGTTACTGTATTTCTCTGAAAAGGACTTTTACAGGAATTTTTAAAAAACATTTTAAAAGCCTGGAAAAAAATTACAAATAATTCCCACTTTGTCTATTTATAGCATTTTATTAACTCTTTTAAACATAGTTTAATAGGCAAGGTGCCATATGTTGTTAAAATGTACACAATTTTTGCTTTTAAAACAACGAATGTTTGAGTCCTACATTCATCTTGCTTCTGGCCAGCCATAACCGCCACTCTTTTCCTACATCTCCTTTGTACTCCCTTCCTGGTTATCTATTTACTATATTAACAAACCCAAGTCTTCTAAATTTTTCACCCTGTGACAATCTTACATAATATTCTATCACCTAGTTCACACCAGTGTAGATTCTAATTCTTCCCAGAGGGTAAGCAATTTTCTCCAAGGATGAAGGTCAAAACCAGTGTTGTCCAGGGGAGTAGAACCCTTCAAAACAGGCAGAGAAATACTCTCTGCACTCTGGGTTCCTACATTTTCAACCCATGCACTAAATGATCTCTACGGCCAATAGTAAGTTACATAAATAAACTATAGAACACTGTCTTTATTAGGACTCATTATGGAAGTAATTTCTGTGCTAGAATACAGTTCTTATATAATATGACCTCTGCACTTTAGAAGTTCAAGTTGTCATTTCAAACTGCAGTGGCTTATATATTGTGAATTGGAATCAATAAAGCAAATCCTCTGGTGTGTTCTATCCCTTTAATGATCTCCCTCAAATAAATCAATTTTGTATAAAAGAAGAATATCTTAACTACTTATGTCTCTAGGTTTTTTGTTCCTTAGATTACAAAAGTATCAGTAGATAGAAGAGTAATTTTGCGTTTTGTACTACTCTTTTTTCTTCACTCACTTTGTCTAAGATATTATGAACATTTTATTCAGGCAATATCACTCCTGCTACTCACTTCCAAGGATACAATTATTTCAGGTTGAACTTTATGCAAACTTAGACACATGAACCAGGAGATTATATTCAAGGTTAAAAATATAAATATGGAATTCATAATTATCTCCAGAGATATAATTACATGATGAGGAGAGGTGTTTTAATTGCTGTCCTAGATAAGGGCTGCATATAACTACTGTGTTCAAAGCTGCAAGTAGAACAATGAAATTGTACAAACTAAAGAAAAGGAACTATCCAGACCCCTGAAAAATTCAGAAATTCTTTTTATATACACAGCACATGAATCCCTTTCACTTCCTTTGGCTTAAAAGTAATTCCTAAAAAATGCCTTGTGCCATCCAACATTTAATTTTATTGTTTATGTTTCCAAACTGAACAACTCTTTCAGGATAACACAGTGCTATGAGTCCTCACACAACTGGTATTCAATATAGGAAATTTTGTTACATGAAAAATATAATTTGCTTTAATGGTTTTCCTGTTTTAAACCTTGTCTGAATCCACATATTTCTCCTTTCTCAGTGTGTTCTGTTTCAGTGGGATATCCAGGGGGGGCTCTCTCTAGAAGGAAGAGAAGAATTTTCTTTTTTTCTTTTTCTTTTTTTTTTTAATAAATGTCCTCACGTAAAAATATGAAAACTATACTTTTGAAAGGCCCATGCATTCTGGAAACAATAAAAGTTCTTCTGTTTTTGCAAAGAGTGTTAAAATTAAAAAATAATGAGTCTTGCAAAAATTTCCTCTCCCTCTGCTTCAACAGTCACTACAGAACATAATAATTTGATACCAATATTTTCAGTAGTTTTCAATCTTTGTTCAGAATACTAGTGAAATGCCCAACCAAACAAATAGGGTGACTAAAGGGAGGACTACAGAAGATGTGTAGAAAAATCAGTGGTATGTCTAACGTAGCTTTTCTCTATCCTGGTTTTATCTGCCCTTTTTCTACATCCAAAGTAAATTGATTATAAAGCCTTTCATATCTATTTCCTTAGATAAACCATTTCATTAATCAGCATAGCCAATTATGTCTCTTACCTTCAGTGAATGATGAATGGGTGGTGCCAAGCAATAGGACAAGAGGCAACGGGCAGAAAGTGATGCACAGAAAGTTCCACCCGACCTGGAACAGATTGTCCAGAGAGTTTGTGGACTCTCCCTCACATTCAAGAACCATCTGGACACAATCCTGTGCCACTCATGCAAGGATGACCCTGCTTGAGCAGGGGGATTGGACTAGGTGACCTACTCTGGTCCCTCCCAACCTGACATCCAAAATTTTCATGAATTAATGAATGAACAACTAAAAAGAAAAGATTTTTTTCCCTACACATTATTACCCATTTTTCTATCACAAATAAAGATAGTGATCAGAGTGCCATGGTGCGCCAATCAATTCCATTATTTAGCTGTATATTTATTAGTTTTACATTTTCCCTGTCAAATTAATTTCTCTTTATTCTTTTCATTTGGAAAAGGGAGAATAGAAAATTTTTGTTCTGTTTTCCTGGAACAATATTTAGTAGCTTATTACAATTCTTACAGTCTCAGTCTTTCAAAACCTCTTAACATTTTATGAAACAATAAAGAATCTGTAGCTTTAGTTTCAGCTGAAGAATTACAATGAAAAACTATCTTGTTACCTTTGTTTTACTGTGTTACCTTCTAACACTGTTTCTTGGTTTGTTGTTCTTTTAGAATTCTTGAAAATATCATTGCATACGCCTATGGTCAGGTGTGCTTTATCTATAATGCTGAATCGGAGGGGTTGAGGGGTTGATTTCTGCCCTCAACACCAAGTGGAATGCATGAGCTGATACCCAAGAGCCTTGCAGACTTGTCACATCCATAGTATATTAATCCTGTAGTGAAATACATGGAGGGGTCCAAAACACAATGAATGCAGGAGCTAAAAATTAAATAGTGCAGATAATTATGGGTTCCATAGGCAAACTCAGTTCCAGGATGTGTTATTTGTCTTTACAATTATTGCCACTGGGATGGAAAGCTTGCAGTGTACATATGGGAGCCTACATGCTGAAAGATGAATACTGAATGTCAATCTGAGGTGGAAAGCACTTGAAAAAGAGACAGGAAATAAATGAAGATTTGTCTTTATAAAGTCATTTCCAGCAGAGATCTTTATAGCTAATCCACTACTGCCCACAATAAATACATAACCAGGAGGATAACTGGGAACTCAGAAGGCATAGTACTATACCACAGGATGGATAATAATTATATTATTCAATTAATTATTTTAAACAATTGCATAATTAAATCAAACAAACAATTTATATGACTGAAAATGTAGGTTGGCTCAAGGGAATGGATGAAATCCAGCTATTTTAAGGAATTTTGCACAGTAGTTAAATCATTATGTACTTGGAAACAGTGGATCTGAATACCAGAATAAAACTCTATGCATATTGTGTATTAATGTGTATGTGATAGGAATATGGGAAGAGTGTGAAGGATTTTTTTTTGCTGTGTAAGATTTTAAAGAGTTTCTTTGTAAAACCTGCAAAGCTCAAGATGGAAAGACAAGTAACATGTAAAAGTAACCCTTAGGAAATTATTCATTACAGGGCTTCTCTGTCCTCAGTGTTTATGATAATGAAAACACAACAGTGACAATTAATTGTGAAAGCTACAACTGAGATGTCACCACTGGATATAAAAACAAACAGAGAAAAGAAAAAGCGAGCTGGAAGTTAATCAAGAGAGGGCAGAAAAATAAATGAAGTGTGAGACATTTAAGTATCATAAACATTTTCTGTAGTGTTGATTTGCTAAGAAAACTTAAGCATTACTGGGGTTACACCCCAGGCATACACTTGAGACTAAATAATGAGCACATTTAATCAATGAAACAAGTGAAAATAAGGTTTCCCCAAGAGAAGAGACAGGAAATCTATTCCTTCCCAGAAAAATGATAAATAACCTACCATTAATGTCCCAATGGAAAATGCTACAGAAAGGTCATAATATAATAGGTTATTCCTGGATTTCCAATGAATAGCAAAAGAAAAATTATATATATATACACATATATATAAAATATAGATATATAAAGAACTTGGAACAAAACAAGCTAAAAAAATAGAAAACCAGAAAGGAAACAGAAAAGCTGTGTATACAAGATTTTATAATAATCTCTTACCAGAAAAACATAGCGCCCCAGTGAAATTGTTGGCACTGCCATTTTGCCCTCTGTGAAAGTACAATTGCTTCTTATTTCAAAAAGAAATGGTTATTACTTCAATAAAACTAGGCTGAAAATTAGAAGTCTTTCCTGTACCTTAAAACAAGCTTGATTATAGATTAGCCTTCCCAAAGAAGCAATGAGTAGAGCCAGCTTCATTGTTTTCCAGAGGTACACAATAATTTTTCTGAGCAGGATTGGTTTCAGGGTTTCTCAACCAGGGGATACTTTCCTCTCTTTTGAAGATGTTTTCGCACCAATGGTGGGGCCATCTGCCACACTGTCTGTAGCCGTTGTTCCTACAAACTAAAATGCCCTGTCAGTAGCTTTAAAATACAGTCCCCTGTACAAAGAGAGAAAATAGAGAAGGCAGAAGGTCTTGAGTTTAGCTTTACAAAAATGCAGATGGTACACATAGCCACTAGAGAACTCACATTTTCAGATTTGAAAAGGAGCAGGAAGACATCATTACTAGGGGGGCAGAAGACAGTACAAGGAGTTCAATTTTCAGAGAAGCGTTGCAGTGATTATACACTTGCAGCAGTGTTACAAGAATGATGATAATTCACTCAGCATGATGCATTCAAGGGGATTTTTTCCCCTAACTTTACATTGTACCTGCTTTAACCTGAGGAAAAAGGGCATTTTTGCAATTTAAGTGAACTGCCCACTGAAATGGAAATGTCTAATTTCTCTACAATTATCAACAAAAGTCTCTGCTAAAAGATTTTGTTATTTTAATTTTGGCAGACATAGGTCTAGACTTGTGGCTTCTACAAAGATAGTTTCCCATCCCAGTATCCAATAATTTCAGGCATTTAACAGCACACTTTCACAAGAGGTGTCAGTGGTTGCTTTAATGCATAAAGAAAATCAGCCATTTAGCTAGGAACAAGGAAGCAAAAACAAGGGAACATTTTCTTCACATAAAAGTTGACATTCCTGTTTCATCATTGGTGCACACAGTCAAGCTGATAACCTTTTGTTTTCCAAAGTATCATCAGCCATTCATGTTTTCCAGAAAGGTTCTGAAATATGTGAAGGCTGTCCAGTGACCATAGGAACACTGAAAATTTATTTTCTCTGTTGAAGACCTTTATTCCCGACACGTATTAAAAGAACCCCACTGAGCAACCAAAAGCTTGCACAATCTTCAGGCAGGTGCTTATGAAAAGAAAGTAAGACTAAGCTAAAGCAGAACAACATTTCACAAAATATTTGCTCTCAGCTTTCAGTTATCAGCTTACCTGGCTGAGACAGAGTTTGTACTTTTGTACTTGCCTGGGTGTGATTAGTAGCTCTTGAAAGACATTTCCTCCACAAGGGACATTTTCTAGTAGTTTATGAAATGATTTACTCTTGTGTTACATAAAGCATTGAATGGCAATGAACTCCTAAATTAAATGTGCTGTGTATGAAAAATTCTGACTCAATTGCCTATTTTTCTACTGTGAGGAATATCTACCAATATTTTCTAATACCTTCTCTGTGTCATCCATGATTTTAGTCAGTGTCCCTCTCCTCAGCTGGCTCGTCTTCAACTGATGAGTCTTTACCAAACGGATCTCTTCTCCTGCAGAAGTGTCTCTATCTGTGCTCCTTTTCTCCTTAGTGAATACTTTTCTGTAACTGGTTGCAACAGGCTGTGATAGAGGATACCTCAAATTATGGAACCACGTAAAGAAAGAATCAGAAAAGCAGTATTTATTATATGTCCAGAAGGCAAACTGCTATGCCACCAGTTTTGAAGATGCAACTTGTCTACCCATCCATAATAAATCAACAGAAACCACACCTGCTGTATCATTGCAGTATTTGTCTGTGAAGAACCCTCTCTGCATCTTATCATGCCTAATTAAAATAACAGCAGAATTTGTGGTCAGGGAGAAACTACAGTATTCTGACATTTTGTTTCAATTGAGTGGAAATAAAAGTAGGAATTAAAGTAAATGTTTTCTGATCAAGAAATTTCCTTTTACATTTTTTCAGATGTCTCAAAGAGTTTTATGTTTGTGCTCCACTTTGTTAAGGTTAAAGCACTTCTTTGATGCAATATAGCACTTCCTTTTGACTGCAACACTTCAGCTTTTCTTTATCTTCATTTCATTATACACAACATACATTAAGATAAAAATGCAAAAGAGAAAATTACCTCGACCTTGTTAGAATGAAGTTTTTCAATGCTATCTAATAAAATTATCAAGAGTTTATTAAAATTTTCCATTAAAATTAATTTCCACAAGACACTTGGACTTCCATGAATTAGTGTACTTTTGAAGAATGCTGTTCTCACATCAAATGTTTGACCAAGAATAATTATTACTCCCTCTTTCCTTCACATAGGTGTTGTCAAGAAAAAGCATATTTCCTATTAAATGAGATGCAGAGAGACTGAAGCACTTGAGGAGCCCTCAAGGACCTTATGCTCATAATATAGGTGCTAAAGTCTTCATCCCACCATCCATCCAAAGCTTACAGTGCCTGAAAACTCCAAGAAGCAAGCATAGGAAAACTTCGTTTACAAGTTTTAGATACTATATTCTTATTATTTAATTTCACCCCTAATCAGCAGTGACTACTCTAAAATGAAACTGGTAGAAGGAAAGGCAGATCCTTAACTACTTAAATTCTCCATTATTTATATTAGTTTAAACTGATATAGAAAAAGAGCCTGAATGAACAGAAGTATTTAACATTACATTACTTTTAACACAGGGCTAGTGTAAGCCATTCCAGTCCTTCCTTGATCCTTTTTGTAAGCTCAGTTTATTGCTGAAGCTCAGAGCTTGCCCTGAACTATGCGGAACATCAGATCTTTGAAACTGGACTGTGAAATAGGTGACCTAAACTATCTCTTGGAAATTAAAAGTAGCAGACTGGGACAGTGGGAGGACTAGCAAAATCTGACACTCGTATAACTTTATCGTATGACACCAGACAGAAAAATCCAGGCTTTAGGGGCTATTTTTAACCATGCACAGCTGCACAGACTGCTTGTAGCAGCACACCTGATGTGACAACTTTTGAATCATAGAATGGTTTGGGTAGGAAGGGACTTTAAAGGTCATCTAGTTCTGACCACCCCACAATGGGCAGGGATGTCACCCACTAGATCAGGTTGCCCTTGCCCTCACCCTCACCCTTGGGGATACTTCCAGGGATACTTCCACAACTTCTCTGGGAAACTGGTTCTAGTGCCTCACCACCCTCTGGGTAAAGAATTTCTTCCTAACTTCTAATCCAAATGTTCCCTCTTTTAGTTTAAAACCATTTCCCTTTGTCCTGTCACTACTGGCCCATGTAAAATGTCACCCTTCCTCTTTTTTATAAGCTCCCTTTAGTTACTGAAAGGCTGCTAACAGTTTCCTTGGAGTCTTCTCCAGGCTGAAAACCCCAAACTCTCTAAACCTGTCTTCATAGGAGAGGTGCTGAAAAAACTAAGATGCCAGAAAAAAAGGTGAGGCAGATTTTTAGCACACTGAAAAGCTCAGGCAAACTCAGTATAGAAAGGATAGGCCAGGAGTGTGGGGTGGACCCCATTAGCCCCTCAGGTCCCTCCTTGCCTACCCCAGAGCTAATCTCACAGGCAGACCAGAAACTACCTGATCTGCAGCCAGCAGTATGGCTCGCAGTTTGTGGGCAACATACGCTACAAAGCATTTCTGAAAATGCCATGACTCGATCTGTTCAGTTGCTTTGGCTGCAAGTCTCTCATTGCCCAGGTCAGAACTTTGGTCAAGGATCAGCCTAAAGGTGGTAGGATGACCACATTGCCCTTTTTATAGCCAAGTGAGAGAGGGTTTCTAGTAGCCTGAATAGGATATGTTAATGTTTGTTTCCCAGTGTAACATGATAGTATAACATAAAAAAGCTGAAGAGCAAAGCTTTCGATGATGCTGATAACATTTTTAAAAATTTTCTTAATTAATTTTTCCTGCTGTATTGCACAGCAAGAAACAACATATGTTCTGTGAGCTCCAACTGTTCTCCACCTACCTTCTTTCCCAAAACAAAAACAAAGGAGGAAAAATGTAGAGCTATTTCACTTACGTATACCACATATTTTGGATAATTGACCTAATCTTAGTCCCAAAGTGTAGTGTTGAAGTTTTTATTGAATTCTGGAACTTTAGTGAATGACTTCTTTCTGAGTTCATCTGGTGCATTCATCTTGTTCCACTTTATTCATAAAAGAGCAGAATCTAAGTATAATTAAGTATAAGTTCTAAGTATAATTTGAGCACCAAAACATTACTTATTTCTGAGATAAATAAAGGTCTCCTAATGATATCGAAAAAAGGTGGAGATATATCAGAAATTATTCCAGCTACTATTGCTTCACTAGCAGCTTTGCCAAATAGGGTTTAATGAGGTAGAAAGCTTTATCCTATGGTGACAGAAGACTGGGTCTTCTCTAATGTTGGCTGGTGCAAAAGAAGAAAAGATTAAGTGCTTTGGGACTTGACTGGACCTCACATATTATTTATAACCTGTGTGCATATAACTGTGTCTGCACAGTTGGATAAAATTCTCACATAGAGAGTAGATTTGCATTCTCCTGCTCCGACATGACTAGAACAGATTTTTCAGAATCACTCTTGGTTTCAGCCATGTTGTGATTATTACTTTCAGTCAGCGGAAACTTCCAGGGCAAAAAGTCTAGCTAGAAAAATCCCTAAAAATTATTTATCAAAATTTGAAGTTTTCCTTATTGGGGAAAAAAAAGAGAATAATGCATTGTAAAAAGTTCATCAAGTTGTACATTAAGTATCAAGTCTTGAAAATTAGAAAGAAACTCTTCCCTATTTAGAGACAATAATTTTCACATTGTGGGAAATCCGTCTTACAGACATTCAACCAGGCATTTATGCAGAAAGAAAGACAAGCTTTCCTCCTGGTTGGTGAGATCCTTGAGAGTCTCTGCATTGTATTGCACTTCTCATTTTGCACTGACACAGTCACTGAAACACGTTTTTCCAAGAAAATTATAAACATAATGAATCTCTTTAGAAGAAAAATGTATCTCTTGGTACTTCACATATCCTCTCTAGTTCTTTCAAGTCTGTTGCATGTGTTTGCTTTCTAAGTTGCATAAAAATAAATTGAAATATTTGTCTATTATTTTAGTACCATCTAGCAGTTTTTCTCAACTATCTCAGCTCTACGTGCATCTCATACATTACCTATCTCTACACATAACTGTATCATTCACCACAACTTTTAGGTTCTTTTATCACATCTTAGAGTAATGGTCTGATTTATTTTTCTTTATATTTCTCTAGCTCTACTTTGACTGCTAAGACACGTTCATGGTGTTTGCTTGCATTTGTAATTTTTTTGTCTACAGTTTTGAATGCACCTCTTTTTCATGTTATGTTCTTTTCATTAGAAAATACCTATGATGCTTATGTTATCATTAATCATAATCTCAAGTTGGAAAAGGCTTTGTATAGAAGTTGGTAGGTGTATAGAAAAAAGCTCTTGTTATTCAAGTTGAAGTCAATAAAAGACAATTTCTAAACACTTATGCTTTAGGATTATTCAAAAAATATTAATGTAAAGTGTACAAAACTTCCAAATTTACATGCCTTGTCTTCCAAAAAGAAACTTATTTGATGCCTACTTAATAGATAGTACAATTTAAAAGTCCCCCAAAACGAAATATTTGTTTATCTTTCATTGGATTTTATCAGTATGGCACAAATATATTTCAATTAAGGGAGTATATTTATGTGAGTAAGCGTATGTGAGATACTGTACTGCTAGTAATATCTGATGCAGGGCATTTAGGCTTGTCTGTAATGTAATGAATACATCTTGTCATTATAAAGTGTTCAATGGATATCTTTATGCATTATAATTATAACTTTACATTCCCATTGGACAGCTCATATAGAAATGATTCCTGGTTACAAGTGGCTGCTAGATTAAAGTGAAATGCAGACACACTTCAGAAATAGCAAGGTTTATAGGAGACGATGGTGAAGTTACAGCCATAATACATTTTTTAATTCTTTGGTCACTTTCTACATAATTGTGTCTTTATGACACTTGTTTGCAGTAGCCTATTAGTGGTTGGAAAATGTGATGAAGTTTCCTGCTCATGTTGGCAATCACTCACCTGGGAAATAGATGATAATAGCCAATCACAACAATAGATTTTTCTCTGTAGTATTATATCAAAACCATTACTTTTTAATCACCTTTATTCTTGTTCTTCATTGACAGCAATTGTGAAACATCGGACCATTTAAGAGTATAAACCAAAAAGACATTACTGTGCTATGTATGTTTTATCGTCTTGTTCTTAACATTTTTTCCCTACGTATTTTTAGACAGCTTTTAAGTGAGCAGTAGTCACTAAGGATCTCATCCAGTATTTAGGGATGTCAAGGAGCACGATCCAGAGGGGTTTAGAAAAACACCTTTAGAGAAGAAGCCATTCATTTATTAACGTAAATAATAATTATTGGGATACTTTTAAGAGATCTATGCACTTGAAAAGTTTTAGGATGAGGCCTCTAACGTAGCAAAAGCTGCTTCCTTTATGCTGAAACTGCAGATTTCATGTGGTTAGGTGTTTCCCTTTATGTAACATTTACGTATTCTCCATTTCTGTGTAGGAAATATGAAATTTCTGTACTTGGCAATATATAAGGAGTTTTTCTGTCTATCAAATATTATCTCACATCTTCTGACAATATGTACTTCCAGCTTCATGGAACCATCCAACAATATTTGATGCCCAATTCAGTTCAATTCTATTGAAGCTGCCATTGTCATTTTTGTAGTTCCCTTCCCCTTCCTCCTCTTCTTCTGACAAAACACAGGTACTCAATATCCTTAGTCAATGTTGTTTTACTTCTTACTAAAGGCAAAACTGTTTTTCCTTTGGTACTAAATCTATACTAAAAGCTCCACAGTTTCAGAGTTTGATTTTTAAAAACAGAATCTGTTTGGTTGAAAGTAGTACACAGGCTTCCCATCTAATATATGGGAAAGGTTAAATATCTAGTGTTGCATACAGTTGAAAAAAACCCAAACCAACAACAATCCCACAGCAAATTGAATAAGCGTCCCCCTATATTAGGCAGCTGAGAAATGTGAAGACAGTAGGACATTTTAAATCACACAGTGAATTGTGGTTCTCTGCACCACTGGGTAGGGAGTCACTTCACTTGAGATATGTACCTTGAGTCTCTTCCCCAAAGGTAGATGTTTGTACCCTCTGCTTTTCATCCTCAAATTTTGCTTTTTTTTTTCTTCCTAAGTACATCTGAAAAAGAGAAACTAATCAGGGTAAGAGTGATATTCAGGAATAGAAGAGGTTCAGTTCCCTTTTGCCCCTTTTGGCTTTGAATCTCTCAGGCAAATGGAGTGGAAACATGTTTCTTAAACTTTGGTTGAAAACTTGGAAACACATTTCTTTTTAAATTGGTGCTAGATCTTTGGGCAGTATTTACATGCCCAAGATCATTTAGCATATCTACAGAGGTTTCACAGCTCATAATTCAACATTAATCTTAATGACATTTCATTTCCTACCTTGTTTAATGTTAATAAAAAGCCACAATACATTATGTTTTCAATTCAATGGAATGAATAACCTCTAACATACATTTATGTCGCCTGCTGACCCATATGGTTAGTATTCTAAAACAATTATAAGCCTGAAAATTCTAGATATAAAATATACATATATTTTTAGCCTTCATCTTATTTAATACATTTACAGCTTTTTCTTTAATTCCCTTCAGACTTGTTGATTTTCATTTTTTTTCCATATGAAGGTGAGTGGCTTCTCACACAACACACTTCTCTGTACTATTCTAAATGTTTCTCTGGCTTAATTTTAGAAATATAAAACCTCATAGGCATTTCCATATATTTACCTATAAATTCCAATAGAACAGGAAGAGACTTCTTAAAATTATTAGGAGTTAATCTAGATGTTAATTCATCTTAGTATAGTAGTCCTCTCAAGAGTCTCCATCTAATAAGAAAATCTAGCACAACTATTAATAAAAGATTCTGGAATTAAAGTAAACAGTCCTGATATCCCAAAGCCCTAGATGACAGAACTTTCAGAAAAGAAGAAAACAAAGAAGGACAAATAAAGAGCTATGTCTTGCAGGGAAAATAATATGCTGATTCCTTACTGCAATGTAATTAAGTGCTCCTATAGAACGATGATATCTTAAAGAATAATTATTAGTACTGTTTTAGTGTTGGACCATAAATATGTTATTGTAACAATGCACCACTTAGCTCCTTGGGAGTAAATTGGGAGTTAAATGAGAACTCTTTCAAAGTTGTTTTAAATTAAATGTTCCTTCAAGAACTATTGCCAAGCAGTCAACTTTCTTGGATTACTTCAGAAGTTTTCTTTCTGACTGTTTTTTTTTAGATGTCTCTTACACAGTTCTCTTCAGTATCTTAATTATGTCTCTTTGTTACTATCTTCTTCATCTGGCCTTCTTTTTTTATTTTTTTCCTTCCTACCAACCAATTTTAGCAAAAGAAAAAGCACCTAGTTTTTGGACTTCTTTCTTTCATACTTTTTAAAAATTTCTTTCTTCACATAACAACCATGTTCAAGTAATATCTGAAGGAATAATGAGCCTTGTCTCCTACAGTACCTTCTACCAGGAATTTCCTTTTCTTATTGCAGCACTTCCAAGTAGCTATTTCTCCGTTCTCCAACATGCAACACCAGTAGTGAGTGTGTGAGAAATGTGGTGGGGAAGACAGAAATTTCATTTTAGGTATTTGGAACTTTACTTGTAATAAGCATATGTTTCCCATGTTTGTCTGTTTTTTTTAATGAAAGACAAGTTTTCTTACCTTATATAAAATAGATTAGAATAAAATAAAGTATTTCAATTGGAAGGACTGAGAAAAATCACCTCATTGTTATGATACTATTATTTAAATTATTAGAGAGATGCTTCTGCCCAAATTAAGGTGCAAACGAGACCACATGCTGAAGTAGATAGTATGGATTTTTATTTAACAGTAAATGTGAGGTAGAGAGAGAGACAGGGAAAAGAGGAGGGTGGGGAGAGAGAAGGACAGTGACAAAGAAAGTAGAAAAAAATATAACCACTCACATAGATTCTGATGACATCCTATTAGTCCTCTTCTAGTCTTCTCAGTGGCTGCAGTCTTGTTGAAGTAATGTTTACAGACTATATCTATCAAGTGGGGAGGGGGAAAGATGCCATAAATCACAAAATCTATTGGGTTTATATTCACTTGGTTTCAGGTGGGAGCGCCCACCTCCCCTGGAGAACAGAGTCTCATATTCAATGATGTAATGTTATGGATCAGAGAGCATTTTGCAACTCTGACATCTTCTAAGATGTTGCAGTTGTCTCTTCAGTTTAGTTTAATAAATCATGACCCATTAGCTGCGATGAATACCTTCACCCTACCTGTGAATATCCTGCTATTTCGGGGGAGAATATTCGCAGACGAGTTATTATGTAAGGGAGGGCATTGGCATGATAAGAAGGGCTTTTCCCACATCACCGGATTTCCTTATCATTCTCTTCCCTTATCTGGAAATCCAGCTTGTAGCCTCAGATGTGCATGCCCTTCTGCACCTGAGAGACCACTCTGTGCATCACTACCAAAGCACCCAGTGGATGGTTTAAGCCATTTGTACCAAATAATCCAGTCTCTTACAGCACAGACTCTTACAGAGGTTACTGCAAGTGGATGAATGTTTGAGTCATTAACCACTAGCAGTGCAGTCTTTCACACTCATCCAACTACCTGACCAATTATGGGCTGATCAACAACTAAAGCATATTATTTAGGGCATCGTCCAAATGACTCTTTAATTCTGGTGAGCTTGGGGCATCATCCACCTCTCTGTGAAGCCTATTCCACTATTTGACTATCCTCTCTGTAAAGAAATGCTCCCTAATGTCCAGTCCAAATGTTCTCTTATGAAGCTTTAAACAGTTCCCATGCATTGCATCACTGAATATAAAGGAGAAGAGATCAGCATCTCTCTCTACACTTCTCCTAGGGAAACTAGGGAGTGTGAGGTAACACTTCAGCTTCCTTTGATCCAATATAGCTAAAACCCAAGTCCTTAGCCACTTCTCACAGGAGATGTCTTCCCTCACTTTCAGCTAATTTGTTGTCCTGCTCTGGATGCATTCAAGGACCTTCAAATCTTTCTTAAATCATGGGATTTGGAACCGCACACATCACTCATGGTGAGGCCAGATGAATGCTAAATACAGTGGTGTAATCACCTCTTTAGACCAGCTAGTTATCCTTCTTTAGTGCACCCCAGGATGATTGTCCTCTTGGCTGCCAGGACTCACTGCTGATCCATGTTGATCCCACTGTCAGCCAGCGCCACCATGCTTTTGTTCATTTCTGCAGGGCTGCTCCCCAGCCACTCCTCTCCCAATTTATTCTTGTGCCTGGCATTACCCTGCCCTAGGTCCAGAATCAGGCATTTGGACTTCTTTAATTCCATTCCATTGATGATTGCCCAGCTCTCCAATTTATGCAGATCCCTCTGCAAAGGCCTCTTATCCCTCCAGAGAGTCAGCAGCTTGGTATTGACAGCAAACTTGCTAAGAGTGCATTCAACTCTTACATCCAGATCACTGATAAAAACACTGAACAGAACAGGCCCTTGCTTGAGCCCTGAGGGACATTGCTGGTGTCACCAGCAAGATGTAGCTCCATTCAGTACAACCACTGGAGCCCCATCATTCACAGTTTTTGCCCTGAGAACCTACTCATCCCACACTCTGAGAGCTTGTCCAGAAGGATGCTGTGAGGGACAGAATCGGAAGTGTTACTACAAACAAAGTGAATTGGACTCTCTGTGAACAGAATATGCAAAACAGACGCTGTAAAAACACCCAGTGTTTGCTCAGATATCCACCAGCAGGAGGGAACAAAGACAGCAGCTGCAGGTAGCTGGGCATGCCAGTTGATAGGATAGAACAAAGAGCCCTAATCTGCTTTGTACTGGGCAGCTTCACAGTCTCTTCTTCTGGGCATACGATGTGAACAAACCTGGTTATGGATGTTAGGTAAAAAAAAAAAATTCTGAACAAACAACCAACCAACCAAATGAAAACAACAACAAAACAAAAAGCTGCCACAACAAACCAAATGAACAGATCAAGCACCCTCCTCCTGTCCTACACTAATGAAGTGTAGGAGGATTTCTTTCTTTGTTTTTAATGTAGAACAATAAATTTAGTCTGAGTGGAAATATAGCTTCTGATGGAAATCTTCATTAAATGTCTTTTTTCCCTGTTTTTCTAACTTCTAAATCTTTAGCTTGGATATATTTAATAACAATAACATATTATTCTGCATGCATTGCAAACCAAGACTTTTTTCCTGCTTACACTTCATATTCATGAAAGCCTAACTAAAAATGTGAAGCTATTATATTGATAAGGTTATAACATGAACACTTAATGCCATGGTATTACACACTTTATAGATTTCTAAAAATTTAAAAATGATAAGACAAGTGAACTTGAAAACATGTGTTTCAAGTATAAGGTTTATTGCATGTTATATTCTCCTTTCCTGAAAATACCAGTTCAAATTCAAATCAAATCACTGGTGGCTAATCAGCTTCAATACTATTTTTCCTTTATCATACCTTTAATCTTGATGTAAGGTCATTAATATTTAGCATAAATTATGGCAGAATTTTTAAAAAGCTAACTAATCATTCAGAAATCCATTATAATCTAAGTGAAATTTCCTCATTGCCCTCTCTGTATTCTCAATACTATAAACAAACAGATCCTGTGTAGCAATCTTTAAGAACTTTTTCTTTTTGTATGCCTCTTGTTCCTTCAAAGTAAAGGCACTTGAGAAATGAAGTCATGAGTGCCATTTCATGGGTCATTCTAGCTGGTTACCTTCCTGTTGGGAAGATGTCTTTAACGGTCTACACCTAAAGTAGTAATCCCTATCGCTTTTTATAGTCAGTGGGGAGAAGCAGACGCTTCTAAGTAACAATTCACCTCGTCTTAAGGTGGACATCTAAGGTAAGTAAGGTCAATCACATATTTTTAGGGTCTATTTCTTTCCACCGACACTAAAGAGATCTTATGCTACCCCTTTCAGAGGTTAATGTAGATACTGTGTAATAGTTCAAAGAGTTTCTGTCTGATTTGCTGCTTTATTTCCACTTCAGTTTATACACTGATACAATCTCATCAATTGTTTTGTCACTTCTGTTCACCTACAACTTCACACTAACAGCCAGAATTTTTCTGTAGGTTTTTCTATTCTTAAAGCTATGATTCCTGGAATTTGAGGAATTTTACCTCCAGTTAAAAGGATTCAAAAGCAAAATTGATGGGCTAAATTTTAGGACTCAACATTAAATGAAGTACCAATAAAACCCATTTAATTAAATGGTCCCACCTTTATGTTCATTTAACTGTAGTTGTGCATTGTAACTGAGATTTGATTAACATAGTAAGAGTGGTAGTTTCTGAGACTGATTGTTAAACTGAATGATTTATTTTAAATTTATGGCATGGTAAGGTGCCAACCTAATTCATAGCAATTATTCTATCTTTTAGAAGACCTTTCTAATATGAGACTTACAATGAACTCACTAGACAATTTACTTTTATTTTGTGCCTCAAATTAGCCCAAGATTATACTGATTATATTACCACTCCACTTACACTAAAAATAAACATCATAAAGAATGGATGTTTGTCAATTTTGTGTATGTCTCCATGAGACTGACTTCAGAATTTATAGAAGGGTGGGTTACAACTTTGACTTTCGCAACATATCTTGGTGATGTATTTTTTAAATTTATTTTTTATTTAGTTAAAACTGCTTAATATTCGAGAAAGAAGGCAATTCAGTAATTCTTCCAGAAATGAAAGCACATGCAGACATTAGATATCAGCTCAGAAATGACATTCAAACATCTAAAAGCTTTGCAAATTCCAGTTCCATAACATAAATTCCGCAGTCACCTCATTCTGAAACAGTCATATTAATCTCACCCATAACAGCATATCACTGAAGTGTCCATTTAAGATAGTGGTCTAGGCATCCTTTTTAGTCAATAAGAGAGTGAGACATCTCTAGACAGCTAGTAATCTTAGATACTATACTTAAAATAAGATGCATTACCCCTCTTAGCACTCTGTCCACTGTATACAAAGGAAACTTATGCTAAACATCAAAATCTCGGTGGGATGGAAGGAGTGTTTCAGTTCTGTGAATACATGTATGCAACCAAGGCATCTGAGGCACTGTTAGGTATATGGGATGACTGTCTACAGCTGGAAGGTTCAATATTAACTTGCATAATCTTCACCCTTTTAGAGTGGTACTCTAAAGACTGATGCAGATGTCTAAAGCTGATGACCATATTTGACCATATAACCTTATAGTCTGTGAAGACAAACAATTTTTTTTTTTTTTAAATTTTTCTTACAACAAAATTAGTCCCAAAGGAGACAGTAGACTGATTTTTCTCAGGAGGTAACTATCTTTTGTCAATGACAGATCCAAAAGTCCATATCCACATGTGGGCAACTACACAGACAATGCATACAGGTAGGTGAAACTCTGGGTAATTACTCTAATTGTAGACAGTATTGTGTGAGACAGAACTTGGCTAAGATGATCTGTCTGAGGCATAACCTTAAGTCCAGGTATTCAAAGAAATGTTCAAAAAACAAGCAGATATGGTGCTTAGGGACATGGTTTAGTGGTGGACCTGGCAGTGCTGGCTAAACTGTTGATCTGAGAGGTCTTTTCCAACTCTAATGATTCCAAGGTTCCAATCTGCTTCACAGAACAATTAATTATTCTGAATAACAGGCTACAAAAAATTAATTGCCCTTACCACTCATACCTGAAATAAGTGTATTTGCACTCTGTGGTGTAGGAAAGCATCTGGGTTCTATGTCTGTTTAAGTAAGTATTAGGTAATTGCTACACATTTATATGAAAAAAAGTAGAAATAGTCTTTACATTGGACCAGAAGCTGTAGGTTGTAGTAAGCTTTGGGACTTGCTTTGAATTGAGAAAGTTCCAGTGTGTTTGAGAAATGTAATTATTTATTACAATTTTCTATCTGGACCACTATGTGATGTGTGGCAGTTCTAAGAGCCAGGCCACTGAATAAAGAGGGGAGTGAGATTTTTGAGCTTAGTTTATATATTTTACAGAAGGCAGGGGAGTAAGTAGAATAACAGGTTTAACATTTCTCAGGTTGTTTCTCACCTTAGGGAGAACACATATTTCAGGGTTCTGTCCCAGTCTCAATTTTGTAAAGGCTGATGCTTCATAGACACCGGCAAGCTAGAAAGGAGCTAACAAGAAGGTTTAGAAATAACATATGCTAAGCTGTATTCAGTGAAGTTAGGAAAAATGTGTGTAGAACACTGTTCTCAGCTAAATTAATTTCAATTCTATAGTGATATGTCTTCCTGAGATACATGTTGGTGTTAGTAGGAATAGATTAGCTTACTGATTTTAAAATTGTAGGAATATATTAATTTATGGATGATAACTTCACATTCCCAGTGACTAAACTCGGGCAAATAAAACAAAGACAACATGTCAGTGTCGTCTTGTAACAGATTAGAAAATTGTGCTGTATAATTAGCATTTTAATAACTAGCTAACCCAACATTCATTTTTTTAATAAATATAAACCAATAGAAGTAAGTGGGTGGAATCCATTGTACCTAATTTAAACACACATTTTATAGCAAACTTTTAGGGAGCTCTTAGGTCATTCACAATAAAACAAAATTTTTCAATTATCAGGAGGAACAAGTATGTCTAGTGCAGATGTAAATGTAAATGCTGGCAAACTCATCTACCTCTGGAGACCTTCAAGAAATCTCATGATTATAAAGAATGTAAAACTCGGGAGTCCTCTATATAGGCTCTGAATTTTAAAAGTGTTTTGGGTTGTGAAGAAGGGACAGGTGCTATGTATAGGGCACTTATATTTACTCCCTTCCAAAGGGAGAGCAAGAAGGATAAATGATAACCACCCTAAAATGTTTTGATGGCTGTTGGAGTTTAAGTAGTGTTGTGGTTCAATTTCCTCCTTGAGCTGTTTCCTCAGTGGTGGTCATGAAGGTAGTTCATTACTTGAGGCATTACTTTAATCTCTAGTCCATAGTGATTACATTTATAGAAATCCAGTATAGAAATATGTGAAATACCTCTCTGGGGAAAGTATAAACTGGTAAGTTCCAGTGAAAGACTCATATACAATAATTACTGCTGCTATCAGTAAATATTGCATTTAGAATTTAATTGTATTTGGAAATGAGAGAAATTGCTCAAAGAGCATTTAAAAAAAATCAATATTTTTATTGATTTTAGTTTTGTTCATTGTGGAGAACCATCATCAATGTATCATGAAGAAAAGATTTAAGAATTTGATTCATGCTGTGCTGAATAGGTTTGGATACTTAAAAGTTTAACATTTTCTCATTGATGAAAACTTGCTACACTTTTAGATGATTCTGAAATACTAAAATCTCTCTCTCTGGAAAAAAGATATTATCAACATAATGAACGCACTCAGTACAAAGACGGGGTTTAAGTTATTGGTGGTTTTTAAATCTGGTTTTCAGGCTTAATTTCAAAGACAGATCAAAAGAACAGAAATACAATATCCTTGGATAGTACTTACTATTTTAGTGATTCTTTATTTTTTTTCCGCCATTTGAATGAAACCAAGTTTAGCTTTAAGTCAGTTAATCTAAACATTAGAGTTGAACTTTACAAACCCCCTAGCACCCAATTTTAAACAAATCTTGATATTACAGAATGAAAATTATTAAAATTATAAATAGCGTAGCACAACAACCTTCCGGATGCTTTATGTTACATTCTTAAAGCAGTAGGTGGAAAAATGAGATAAGAATTCCAAAAGAATTTGAGTAAGACGACAGAAAATGTTGATGTCTCATTCTATGAGAATTTATTGAAATTTAATGCATTACAGACACAATCACAGAAAAACTGCAGCAGAGTGTATTCTGTTTGTGCTCACTTTCCAATTAACTCCCCATGGACTTGCTGAAATCAGCTTCCTTTAACTCTTTCTACCTTCTGCATCAAAGTCATCATTGCATAGCCCTTCTGCTTCCTTACAGAGTTTGTCACTTCTAATAGAACTACAACAAGCAAGTTTCAAGTAGTAGGTTTTTTATATATCTGCCTCTTTTGTATTTTGCCTTGTTCTGATTTCACTGAAAACCTTGGTGGTCTTTAAAATGTTTAGCCTTTTCTCAGTAGGGTTCGTTACCCACATCCACTTTTCTTTACCTGCAAAACTGATTTTTAGACATCATTTTGTGTGCATATTGCAGTGCACTGAGTTTGCAGGCATCTCATATTGCTACCCAGCTTATGGACTCTACCCACCAAGATCAGTCCTTTGAGTTCATTATATTGAAATCAAATGTTTCATTGGGATACTACGAATAGCAGCTTCAAGACACATACAAAGGAAATTAAATTTCTTTGTCTAAAGGACTTTGTTTCTCTGATTAGTGATCAGAAATTAAGGTATAGTGCAATGAAAATGCACTTGCGCCATGAATACAATTATCTTTTCAGATGATAATAATAGAAAATATGGAAATAAATTTTAGTGGCAAGGGTCTGTCACTAATGGATCCATTTTTCTGAATTCTGCAGCCATGTCAAAGGTACAGCAAGTGTAACTGAATACAGCACTTTTGTTCCCCATGTTCTCTGATTATGGGACCAGAGAGTGAGATGAAGGTCATAATATAACAAGGTCCTGATGAAATAGGAGACACACTTAATGGACCAGTGTGTGTAACTCAGTTGGGATTCTTTCGCATAATGACTATGGAGTTTATAGCTCTTAGTCTTTCATCATGTTTGGACTCTTCTTCTGAAGTATTACCTCTTCTTGTAGTAGGCATCTTTGCTTCTGTCTCCTGGAACTGATTTCAAATACTACATTTGAAAGCAGCATCAGCTGTCAGTGTCTCCCAACAAACAAAACGTGCACCTGGGCAGACTCCTTCAGTGCTCCTCCTCATAGTTGCTAACAGTGATTCTTCTGCACCAGAAATTGCTCTGGGAATAATTTCCTTTTGTTTGGACAGTGGCTTTCTCCTGCATGTCATCTGCACATGCCAACTAGCCCGTAACCTCTTCAGAATGCTGTCTGTCTCTGTCACACACACATACACACATCTGACCCCCAGAACAATAGCCAAGTATTTGCATTTGCATGTCCTCCAATGGTTTAGCCACATGAAATATCAGTACTTGCCTAAAGTTCTGGATCCCTAGTCCATGGGGTTCCACAGCTGATATCCTTAAGAGCTCTGAATTTCTACTTCCTTTGTTTGGTTTTTTCCTGTGGCAAACATGTTTTTGTATGAGGCAGTTCTCTGCTACAGTAATACTTCTGTATATACGGAAGACATTGCATTTCCATCCATGCAGAATCTAACATTCTTTGAATTCTCCACACCCTGTCTACTTCCCTGTCTTCCTTCAACTTCAGCTCTACTCTACTACAGAGACAAATAAGAGACATAAATCAGAAGGTTTTCATAGTAAAATAAAGCACAGTGAGTCTTGTCAGTAAATATGTTGTCTCAGCAGCTCACTAAAACTTGTTTTAGTGATTCTTGTGCATTTTTATTCTAACATCATCTTAGCTGATCTAAAGACAAAAGGATTGTCTTTAAAAGACATAGCAGTAGTACAATTTTATTAGCTTTTTCTATTGCCTACTTGCCCATTTGAAGCTGGGGTTCAAAATTTTAAATGGCTTGTGCACTTTTAGTTTATACTTAGATAAAAGTCACATGGTTATGGTTATTCTTGATTTGGGTTTAATTGCCTCATTATTACTTCACCTGAAATAAATAATTCATAGATCAATTTACTTCTTACCAAGCAAGTTTTTGACTCAGTAAGATGGTGATGTTTTCTCAGCAGTCATCTTTCAGAATCACAACTTTCATATTCCTTATACATCAGCCAAGCTTCAATAGGACATACGACACGTGCTTCCATTTTATCTATCCTGTAATTGGATAGAAAGGTAGCTTTCAGGAGATTTGAAGCTGTAGATTCAAATTCCCTTTAGAAGACAACTGAAGACCATAACTCCTTTTATGAAAGAAGTGGTCTCCTTTTATGATTAGGGTAGCAGTATTCTGCAAATTAATTTGGTATTGCTTCTCTGCAGCAGATGGGATATCAGGTACTATGGAATGCTCTAGGCTGGCTTTCAGCTGCTACTCTAAAATAGTGAACATAAATTCTGTATTATACCTGTCACCCCTGTATGAATGTCTCAGATATCCTAAAGCTTTTCAGATAGACACAGATGAAAGCTGAGGTATTTGGCTTAGCAAAGGAAAGGATTCAGCTGGTCATGGACATCAGTAAAACACTTGTAGACAAGGAGCTTAAGCATGTCTTGTGCACTTGAAACAATGTGGATCATTTTTCTTGGCATTAGAGTCTTAAATTTTGTATAAATATCCTTTTTGACACTTTATGTTTATTATGTGTCTGCCTTGACTTTCAGCTACATGCCCTTGGTGAGAGAAGCATATCTGAAAAAGAAAACCATAGATTTGAAAACATTGACACCTTAATTGACTGTTCCTTCATGTTTTAGAATACATTCTTCTAGCTTTCAGATCGAGATAACATTTTTTTTCTTCCTTCCTTCATATATGTCAAAGAAAAAAACCTCTCAATTTCTATTAATAAAGCTCAATTGTGACTATTTCACCATCAGATTTTTTTGTTTTAAACCATGGATCTTCTGTGACTGATGTGAAACTGTTGGGACATGGATAATTAGGGTGCTGCATTAATCACTGTTAGCAACCTGGAGGAATGATTAAAGCAAAAAATGGGTAATTTCACAGTTTATCTGTGACATAAAATTCTCAAAAGGGTCATTTATATTGCTGGAAATATTCCTGGCTATTTTATTTTATTTTTCCTGTGGAACAAAGTAATAAGAAAGATAAATAGTGGGTCTCAGATGGCCTATAATTTATTCTTTTAATCAAAAAGTAAATACAGAATATTATATAACTCAATTCTTGATAAAACCCTAACATTTTACAGGATGAAAAGCAGATATAAACAGAATTCTTGCTCTCTGCTACTACTCTTGGATCTGAAAAACAAACCCTTACTGCTTAATAGACCCAATGCAGGAAACAAAGACTGTGTCTGACTTTTCTATTGTTTTTCTCCCTGCAGTAGAAACAAAGTCTAAACAACCTGTTTCTGCTAAACAGTGCTGGACTCCCATGGTGGAATTTGCAGAATCCTGTGGGTCCTCCTGTGTTTTTACCACATATTTTATACGTACTTTATGAAGCCAGCTGTTGTATGCAATCTTAGCTCTACTTGGCATAAGGAGCTCTTCTGCCCCCTGCCACTGCTGCCCAGAAGAACCATTTATTTTTGTGAACATTTACTGCAATTTTCTTGTTTATTATAGCATCCTTCAAGAAGAGAAGCATTACAACTCAATTTAGGAGAAGATGTCCAATAATAGCTGTATAAAAAGCCTGAAGTGACGAACATCTCCTGCAAAAAAAGCCATCCTATTGTCAGAGGGGTTCGGTCTGAAGGGCCACTCATGTCCAGACCATAGGCAAACATACAGGTCTCAAATCAGCTGCCCATGCGTAGGACAGCATTCAGCAGTTTGGGCACCATTCATTGCCACAGCTTCCCACTAACAGCAAAAGGGTTGAATGAGACAAGAGAGGCAAATGAGAAGCATGTTTTTGTTGTAATTCATCCATCTCTGACCAACTTCTCGAACATTTAACATTGTTAAAATCATGCCCATGCTTAAATAAGAAAATACGAGTTTTAGGACTATAAAAAGGGAGAAAAAGGAAAATGTGCACCTGTAGGAAGCATCATCATGACCTTCCAAAATGGGGCATTGTACTTTCAAGGAAACAACTCTCCTCTCCAAATGTAAATAAATGCACAGTAGTGCTAGAATAGATTTGTTAAAATTATCTTAAACCCATTCAAATCTCTAGTAAATACCTATTTGCACCCTATAATCCTGCCACAGGACTAAGAGTACTTCACTGGCGGACCAGGTGGATCTCAGTTCTAACTCATTCACAAAAGCTGACATTAGTTGTCCAAGTTAACTTATATTTTATCTTCATTGTTTGTTAAAAGGTAGAATAGGGAGAAAGTAAAAAATTAGTCTAGATGAAAGTCTAGATGAGTCTAGAGGAAAAAATTAGCTACAGCACAAATGCCTTTATTTGTAGTGAAATATATACCAGCACTTGTTTAATTTTCTCACAGTTGAGTATAAAGTTATGTTGCAAATTGTGTGAAGATGTATTTATAGTTTTGTTTTGATGTTTATTGTTAGAACAAAACAAATACAAACCATTATTGGGTTTTATGGAGCACACAATAAACAGTGCAATTTGTAAAACCGTGCATTAACAGTCATCATTTCATCCTAATGCATCACTTCTTCCTTAACATTTAAAACCAAAGTTTTATTTAGTTGATAAATACAAGCAAGAATACAAGTTATATACCAATACTTCAGGTACACACCAAGAGAAGGAAGCTGTTGCTACTGGTACATTTTATCCTTGCCTCTTTACAGGTTTGTTCAGTACCTTGTAGAGGCAGTTGTCTAAAAAGTGGTCTTCATGAATGGACCTACAAGGCAGGAACTTCATCTCATGTAACTTATCCACCTATGAATTAAATCATCCCCCAAAGCCAGCAAGAAAAGATAAATAGGAGGAAGTAGCCCTGTCTGTTGACCACCTGGAGACTGGTGGCTCACACTGTTTGACTCTCAAGCAGCACTGGGTGAAATAAACCCAAGGCACATTGCAAAGGGAAATTCTGATCAGCTTCTACTAACTTTGAGACCATATGTTTCATCAAACAACTTCTAACTCACTTAGCATAGAGACAAATCATAGCAGCAAACTAAGTGCCAGCACTTTTACCAAGTTTATATCAGCTAAGAAGTTTGTGGGCTATGTGGGATGGATATATACAGCAAAATAATTTATGAGTTCCAAATTCCCCTCCAACTAACAGCCACAGCAAGAAAAACAGAACCAAGGACAATAAAATCAGCAAAACCAAAAGGAAAGAGTCAGAGCCTGAGTGAACATATAAAAACTGTTGCCTGGTCAGCCATTAAGGTAGCAATGGCTACAGCAACAGCAGGAACAGGATCCGTCCATGATGCTATTCTGGAGTATTAAACAAATATTATCCACTCTTATGTCATAGACAGTATCCAGAAAAAAAGATGATCCATTAACAATTGTGTATACTCTTCCCTGACTGTTTGCAGTTTTGGACGAAAGGTTGTAGGGCTGCTGTTTTCTAACTTCAAAAATTCT
The DNA here is from genome assembly GCF_009650955.1 of Corvus moneduloides. Classification (NCBI taxonomy): domain Eukaryota; kingdom Metazoa; phylum Chordata; class Aves; order Passeriformes; family Corvidae; genus Corvus; species Corvus moneduloides. The sequence goes on along the minus strand of NC_045479.1, from coordinate 37,978,663 downwards.
AGATGGCACAGAAAACTTTGCAAATGCTTGTCTTCTGAAGGCTGAGACTGATACAAAACTTCAAAAACTGATTTCTTTCCTCTTTTAATTTTTTAAAAATTCCATCCACTTTCTCTTACTCACACCTCCTCCCTGCTCCCTGCTTCCCCACCCAAAAAGAAAAAACAACCCTCCTACTTTTTATGCAAGCATTTGGAGGTGACTTATGTCATAGCAGCTGCTCTCAAGCTCAAGCTGACATACAGAACACAATATGACATAAATCCTAAATGGAAAACATATAACTGCTACATTCAGCTTGTACTGAACTGTTGATTTCATATGGATGCTATAAAAAAAGGCTAACCCCTTCTGGCAGATACGAATTTTTATATAATTTTTTTTTCACCTTAAATCCAGATTTGAGAATCTGTTGAAATCTTTATTATTGTTCACTTGGTTTTGCTTTTCCCGTGGTTTGGTTTCTCATTTTCAGGGACATTTCTTTCTGTCACTATAATTTTGTTAGTTTGTTCTCAAAGCTAACAGTCCAACAGACATCCCTTCCCACCATCTCCTCTGATATTAAATCAAATGGCCCAGAACAGTTCAGTCATTGTGGTAAAGGAATAATAACATTTCTACTGTACAAGGTATTCAGGAAATGACAAGACATTGATGGGTGCTTAAACATGTAGTTTGCACTCTGGAAAAAAGCTGAGATCTCTGATGGCACAAGGAAAATTTGAATAAAACAAGTAATGCAAGTACACAGTCAACAGAAAAAAGAGAAACAAATTCTTTGTGATATTTAAGTGCAAGTCATGAATTTTTCTATATTGAGAGTTCGAAGGTACTGAGAAACAAATGTAGAAAATAGGTCAATCACCTGACTGGCCCCTTCCTTCAGTTTTGTGATGAAGGGAAACCTTCATTCTAAAGCCATCACCAGGTATTTTTAATCTTTATTTTATAAAGATTCATAGTTGACAATGCTACTAATAAGGAGAACCAAATGCTGTTGAGATTTTTTTGTTTGTTATTATTTAGCCAGGGAAAATCTATTTCAAATCCATCCTCCTGTTTCAAAGTTTTTCTGTGAGTATATCTGAAAATTACTAGGGAGACTAAATTTTAGCATGCTGAATAAAACATAATAAAATAGCTAAAATCAATAAAAAGGATGAGATGGTCATTGCTATTCCAAACATGTCTTCAAATTGACAGTTGTTAAGCCTTTTTGAACTAAATTGAGACCCAGAGTGGATGACATGCCACTAGGGCTTAGCACATGACAGGGATTTTCTTTTCAGGCTCCTGTGAATTTTGCTGTGATTTGTAAGCAAAACTTGAATGCAGTTGTATTATTGTATCAAAAAAGATACTCTCTAAAAATAAAAGGAAAAAGTTGATCAGCTTGTTTTTTCAAAAATGCTTTTAAAATATCATTTAAATATTTTCAACTAAATACTGGGGGGAAATATTTTTCATAAAGCAAAAGATTAGTGGGCATTGGTAGATGTTGATATCCCTGTTTCTGCTATCTAGGCTTTAAAAAAGAGTGCCCAGTATTGTTTGTAAATCTATAGGACAATAAATGTTTTCTGAAAATGTAAAATTTTTACTTTCTCATCATTTCTGCATTATTAACAGCTTCTAAAGAATTTGTTAGCTTATAGAAAAAGGCCTAAATTACCCCAAAATAGAGTATAATTTCCTTAGGTGAAAATGTCTGCTTGCAGGAAGGGGAATGATAAACCCTCTAAGGCCCTCTTATGTTTCTGTATCTGTGTCTGTGTATTCCCAGAGGAGGCACAGGTGGAATGATGTGCGAGGGATGCTGAGAGGGGCTGGTTCATGAAAGTCCATTTGGCCCAGGGGTCTGCTGCTCTGTCTCCAGTCTACAGGTAGGAATATCATGGCTCTGTGGGAGCTCTGTATCCTCCAGTTTAGGCAGTGGGTTGGAAGGATCAAATGAACCACCTGGAGGCTTCCAGGCTTCTTTTGCATACAGCTTGATTACTGACTTCATGCCAATGAAAAGAATTTCACCTGTGGATTGTAGTGCACCTTATCTAAATGGACGTTTTAGACTGATGATCTATCTTTTTAATCTTTCAGTAACATTGTTACCTACAGAATCCCTGAAAAGCCTATCTTACATACTGCAAAAAAGTGAATTCTTTGTTCTTTTTTTGACTCCTCTTTGAAGGTAGTGGTAAAAGTGAATGACAATAAGCTCAACGTAGCAAGATATTTTAAATTTCCCTTTAGTTGAATTCACTTGGGGCTCAGAAATGTGCAGTGTTTAGTCACCATCCATGATTTGCAAAACACTGTGAGTATGCTCACAGTAAGTGAGTGAAAGAATTTTGTTTGTGGCATTGAGGCCAGAGAGAAGCACTCTGTGTGAGGCTGGTACATAAGCACTAAGACCATCATGTCAATGAATCAATCAAGAGCATCTTAACAACCTGCATGGTCAGCCAAAGGCTGCACTTAGGACCTGGTACAGATCCACAAGGTCTTGGCGTTCCCAAGTTCTTTGTGCACCAGTGGTCAAGGCCAACAGGCAATATAAGTGCAACTAGGCAGTCATGGTCATTGCCTGCATAATTTATAGCTTTCAGATTTTCTCAGCATTACTGACATACCAGACATCAGAAACTGTATTAAGCCCATAGGCTGTCATGAGTGCAAAATAATTTGCACAGAGCATGAAAGAAAAATTGCAAAGTGTTTCAATATTGTTAAATTTTATTTTAACTTTGTCTTCACACTAGTTTATAGGAGTTAATTCCTATCCTTATTTCTAATAGACAAAGATTAATTGGTCCTCTTTATCAGAACATTTGGTGATTAGGAATGTTCTTCTCTCACATGTATCTTCCATCATGGAGTGTAGCCGCTCAATAAAAAGATGTGCTCCAAACCAGAGCATCCATTTTTCAATATAGCAATGTATAGCAACAGCTTACTGCTTTTGTAAAGCTATTACTTTTACTGTCAACATGTCTGCTGCTAGAAGTTGTCTCATTAGACAGGATAAATTGGAACAGCATAAGAAAATTTGACCAGGCAAGAAATTAAGTTTTATTATATACCTATATATACCTAAACACACACAGGTGAACGTGTGCACACACATGCAAGACAGTGTGACTGAAAGGATAATCATGAGTGGTAGAGTACAGAGGGGAATATTACATCGTGAAACAGAAATAATTTTTATCTGAATACAGACAATTTGTTAATGTGTATAACAACACCCCTATCAGAGATATTTAAATAAACCATGAAGCAAAAATATCCAGGACCACAGTGGGTTCACCTTGGCTGGGTGTCAGGTGCCCACCAAGCTGCTCTATCACTTGCACTTCTCAGTTGGATGGGGAGAGAAAACAAGATGGAAAAATCATAGGCTGAGATAACACAGTTTACTAAAGCAAAAATGGAAGGCTGTGCATGCACAGGCAAAGAAAAAAAAATTGAATTATTTTCTACTTTTCATCAACAAGTGATGTCCAGCCACTTCCCAGGACGCAGGTTTTCAGCATGCATAGCAGTTGCTCTGGAAGGCAAAAATAATTAATGAAAGTCCCCACTTCCTCCTCTTTTTCTTACAGCTTAAACTAGTTGCTTAAACCAGCCTTATACCCAACATACAGATGTATATATATCATTGTCTACCATTCCCTGTCAGTTCACAGATATTATTTTCACATTCCATGGACTTTCTCCACCCCTCCAGATGGTCAAAAAAAGCCGTGATTTAGGCTGCATTCCATCAAGACAGATGATCAGGACAGGAGAAGCAGCACACTCCATCATTGGGCACCAGCATCAGCCTGGCCCATCATTGCTCCTCTCCTTGCTCCTCACAAAATTCACTCTGCCTTGGTTCATGCCATTTCTGCTACTTTACTTCCTGCAACCTACAATGGATTTTTTTCCCCCAAAGTTAAATCTCCTTGAGATGCACACCAGGTCTCCTCATCCTTCTGCATTACCCACCTGGAACACCCAGCTTTTTGAGCAAAGACAATCCCCTGAATACGTTTGCCTTTTCCTGTGGGAGGAGAAATCTACACTGTCTTTCCCAGCCACTTCCCTATGTATCGTACAGGGACCTTATCTCCTCCCAGGTATGTAGAGGCCTTGTTTGGGGGCAAGCAGGATGGTTTGCAGTTCCTTTGGTGTTATCTAATCAAGTGGCTTCTGCTAAATTTGCATCCTGTTGCTTCCATGCCCCATTGCCTAATGCTCTCAACATAGTCTTTAGCAGTCCATTATATCTCTCAGCCTTTACAGAGGCTTGTGGGTGATAGGGGGTGTGACGTATCCACTCAAAACCACGTCTTTGTCCAAAAGGTTTATTTTGGGGATATTTTGGAGGGGCAAAATTAGAAAAGTAGAAACAGATTTCCTAACAAAATTAAAAATTAAAGTGATATTAAATAACATTGTAATTGTGTCATTTCAATATGAAGTTCTGAAAAAGGCTCTGGGATGTAAAAATAAACTAAAAATTTTGAGGAGTAATTGGTTTCCCTGTGAAAGTTAGTTTAATCATGTAATTTCCTTAGTGACAGAGGGATTAGAATTGTAATTCCTGAGGGTACACAGATGAAGGAGTGAAGTGAGCCAACACTGAAGTATCGCAGGAGGTCTGATGCTGGTCAGCACCAGTATGCCACGACCTTCCTAGAGAGAGCATCCTGCAAGGAACAACTTTTCCAGGGGTGATGGCAGGCCTCCCTGGGCAGCAGGTGATTCCAGCAGGTGTAGCGTTTTCTCAGCTACAAGTAATTCCAACTCGTGATTCAGCTCTTTGTGAAATCACCGAAGGCGGACTCAGGTACAGAGAGACAGGAGCCTCGTTTGGCAATTCCCCAGAGGCAGCTTTTATTGTCCAGCAGCCCCTGTGAAGGGAAGGCCAGGAACAAAAGTTCCCTAGCCAGGGGCAGAAACAGGGGCTTTTTATGGGAAAGGCAGTGGGTGGGGTAGAAACCAATTAGCCAACAGGCTATTACCATATAGAAACAAGGCATGCTGGGGGTGGTTCACTTTGTCACCATGACCTGAGGAAGGCTGCTTATTTCTGGGGAGTCTTTTTGCACTCAGGCCTTCCTCCTCCAAGGGAGTGCAGAGGGCTCTTGTGCCAAGGGCTCACAGCCCTCCCCACTGGAGTTCTGACTTGGGTTGTCACTCATAATTAAGTTTACAAGTGCCTTGTTTGATTGCATGCAGAGCAATGGTTCAATCTGCTTTAAGTATTTATCCAACAAAAGAGATTTCCCTGTACAAGATCTTTAGGACCTGAGAACTGGCAAGTTAAGCCTCTGTCTTCAATCATTTTTCTGACCTCTGATTTCGCTGTATGTAAATATAGACAGCTTACATAATTATGAAGTTTCAGGATAAATTAGTAGGCCTCCACTGTATTGTGAATTTTCCCACTTAGAGCAATATTTGTGTATATGTATATTTTGTATACAAAAGCATGTTCATGCACATGCACATTAATCTGTCTGTAAAAACATGGATTTTCCCCTCCCCCTTCATTTCTCTTATGTTCCTGTTTGTATTCACACCTAACTTGTTCCTGCATGAAGCATGGGAAACACAGTCTGCAAATTCTGCCACTTCCATAATCACATTTAAATAGATCTTAAAAGCAGCAGCTACAATAAAACACTCCATTTCCCTCAGTGCCTAAGAGCTATCTAGGTCATATTTTTTGAACACAATTTCTATACAGGATTGTGGGAACTAGAAACGTGGGCCAATACTAAAATGGCAGCTGCAAGTTCATGTCAAGGAAGAGCAGTCACCTGCAAAGAAAAAGTAAAATAGTGATAGCATCTCTATTCATGAGAGAGGTGCTTAATATTGTTAACATTAGGTGATTCTCTTTGATATCCTTTGGATTTCACTTTTTGTGAGAACTTGGGCAGGATCTCAGTTAAATTCAAGTATGAGCATCTTTATACTTGTGAGTCATTGTTTGCAATTTTACAGTAGCATTTTGCTGTGATACAGTGGAATTATGTAATGTTAGATTTGTTTGAGTTCAGACTGGCATTTTTCTTTTGGACTCTTACATTCCAATTTCAGTTCCACACTATCTAAAACTGTGGGAGTTTCTCAAGAGACAGAGCTCTGGATACTACAAGGCTTTCCAGACATTGGTTTGTCCAATCATAAAGAGGGCGAATCTGTATTGGGAAGGTGCTTAGGAAGCCAGTGGATATTAAAGCTTTGCCTACTCAGTTTAAGCAACCTGTGTTTGCTTGGCAGGAATTCACACATCTCCTCTATGTACCGTTCTTACACTTTGCTATTACACCTTTCATTTATTACATAAAGTGAACTTGCACTTCTCATTCTTCTTCTAGTTCTGTATCTACAAATTCTATATTGCAAACCAGTGTTATTCAATTTCATCTGTGTTTCTTAGAGCAGTTGTCAGAGCAGCTGGGGACCACTGTATGATGAATTAACTCCTGTAGAAATAAATATACTAGCTTGGTGTTAAAAGGTGAGATTTATTCAATGGAAGAACATAAATTCTTGCCAGGTGGTACTTTGACAGAGCTTAGCTTTTTGTAGGGCAAAAAGATCTATGTGGTTTTTGCATCCCACAGTAGTTATGATGGGAAGCTGTGCAATGTGATGTCAGGAAGCAGTAGGAGAGGGATTGCTCCACCGAGCAGGACTGGGGTCCATCTGGGGAGCCCCTATGGGCTCAACAGGGCTTGGGCTGAACACAGGGCTGGGGTCCCAGGCTGAGCCTGCCCTCCTTGGCTTGCAAGTGGGGCTTCCCTGACAGGCTCCTTGGTGTCATGCAGCCCTCTCAGTGTTCTCCAGGTCCTGACACATGGACCAACAGATTGTTTCCAAAATAAAGGAAATTTCTCAAAAAATGAATACATTTATTAATAACTAGATTTAACCATCATCTCATTCCACCAGTGAAAGTATTAAGTTATATAGGGTAATAATACTCTGAAGAAATATGTTCAAGTTCAAATATTTGTTTATGTATATTCTAATAGGTTTGATAGGCAAAAACTAAACAGAAACATTAGATTTTATTGGTTCCTAGAACTGTTTACAAGTGGGTAGTTTTATTTACTAAATACATTACCAGCTTTCATTGCAGCAATTCTTTAAAATTTCGTTGGCCTTCTTGTCTAACAACTTTTATAAAAAGGAATGCCATTGCAGTTTTCTTCCTACAAAATACAGTATTTGATCAGCTTGAAAAATACTGGCTCTAATATTTCAAAATGCATCAACCTTTCCAAAACGATTTTTTCCAGGCTGAAAATGCAAATGCTGATGACATGCTATTAGAAGGAAAATTTATGCCTCACATTTATAGCTAGCTACAGTGGGGTGTAACCATTTTAAGGATTAAGATCCCATACAAACACATTAAATTAAAATGTAAAGCGGATTTGTGGCTGTACTTATGATGGCAATTATTTCTTCCACTTATTTGCTAAAATCCAGACAACAGATATACCAGTCCACTTAATCTAATGCTCAATTAGCAAGGCAGTACAAGTCTTACCAGCCTCTCTGTAGGGAGGCATGAAGAAAAGGCAAGGACATTCTGAGCTTCATAGTTAGGCCTTGTCATTGAATTAGTGTTGTACAGATTTTGGGTTCTTTGCTGAAATAGGGCAAGTTCATACAATCATGGACCATGAAATATGTGACTACAGTTAGTCTCTTCAAGGGAGAGAAGTAATTTCCATATGAAATGACTGTTGTAAATTTAATGTTTCTGAATAGTTGAAAGACAAAGTAATTTTATATTAGACTTAATATTTAAAATGAGTCTTCTTGCAGGTGTTTGCTTTGCTACTTTTTTTAGTCTTTGTACTAAATATTGACCAGAGATGAGAAGATATTTATGTTGCTGCCACAGATAACCAAATGAAAAGTGTGTCTTTACATTGTATAAAGATGTAAAACCATCATGAAAAAGATCTGAATTTCCCAGGGGCAATTTTTTTATCATAAATTTGATCCATGACTGTTCCTATTTCTTTGACATTGTTTGCACTACATTATAGATTCTTTTTCTCCCTGTAGGCATCAAAATTTGATTAATTTTGAATCTCTACACTAACAGGTATTTATATTTGTCACTGTTCTTATCATGCATAAATATGGAAATTGTTTTTCCTTTTATGGTAATAAAATATGATTGAGAGCTGGCAAAGGTATTTTTACTATTTTCCAGTCAGTAGTTTGTTGTGCTTTTACATGTAGATACCTCTCCCCTTATGTTATAGTGGCATATATGAAATACCCTTTCAGTGACATTTTTTCACATAGGCTTTTGAAACCTGTTGTGTTTTTTTTCTTCTGGTGATGAGTCAAGAAATTCTTCTCACTTTGAATTCAAGTTGAAACATCTTGGTTCTTCTTGGATGTATGCAAGTTTTGGATACATCTGCTGCCTCCTGTTATTCATTCTTATGCCTGCTTTTTGCTTCTCTTCCAGTTCTGAGATTAGAAGGAAAAAGAGAAAAATGATGCAAAAACCTTCTAGTTAAGAGTGATACCTGCATAATTCATGAGGAAACAGTTCCTGCAATAAAATGCAGTGGTCAGACCTTTGATCTTCAGAAGATCCCCACTGCTCTCAGGGAGACTCTGCCCAAGCAGCTGAACGGCAGACTGGAAGAGTTTGTTATTGTTACTCATTACAATTGAATAGTTTGTCTAAATTCAGATAAACATCTGAAGTTTCATCTGCTAATCTAAACTAAATGAGGTTTCAAATCTAGTGGGATTTGACCGTTATTGCTAATTACCTTTTTTAAAATGACCACATTTAAAAGGGCATGAGGGAGCTGTTTTGCCAAACAACTTTTTGTTTCCTCAGGTTGCTGTGACCCTGTGCATCATATCTGGGTGATAAAAATATTCTGTTTGGTGGATCTTTATTATGATTTTTGAAATAATATGTTATTGTCCAGCTGGAAGAACTAATTCCTGAAATCAAAGCAACTTTTTAATAGTATCATATATAAATTCTTGGTGTATATATTGTTAAATAGATTTGTTTTATGAAAATAGCAATCAAGTTATGATGTAAAAATTCTCCTTCAGTTAGGAGACAGTCCCACTGGTAATAATTTTCCATACAGTACAAAGGAGACAAGTTCTTCTCCCTGTTAACAGATGGCAAAGATAGAAGGTAATTGAAATGGTGTGCAAGCTACAGCACACATAAAAGTAATAGTAAACAAGCCATATTTTATGAGAGCATCATTAGAGTGATTTAAAGGTAAAGGAGCCTTTGAGAAGCTAATGATTGGTAATTGTCAAGTATTTTTACTGACTAGCTACCTTCAAAACATGTTGTAAAGACTTAGGAATATATTATGTGATCTATTACCACCAGAAAGATTAAATATTTTGACACATATAAATAAAAAAGACAAAAGTGAATTATCTACATCTTTGTGTTATAGGGAACAGAAATAGATGTGCAGGTTCATATTTTGCTGGATTTTGGGAGCTGGTAGGAGATTTGATCTGACATATTCTGACCGGGAAATGTGATGTCTGAATATAATAGTGTTTAGACCTCTAGACACTGTGGTGTTCACATTTATGAAAGAAACCTGCGGTTGGTTTCTGAGTTACTTTTCTGCAAGATCTGTCTCCTGCTATTTAATGCAAATTGCATTCCTTCCCCTCTTTGTTCAACTCCATAATACTTCAGTAACATAGATTCTGGTGTACAAACTTGAAAAAAAAATACTACTCAGCAGCATAGAGCTCACAAGGTGCAATTAGACTAGCTCCACTAGCTTTTGTAGCAGCTGAGGATCTAGCCCAGGCTATTTATTACCTTCATTGGGCTATAAATTACTTTGGACCCATATGTTTACATGGTTGACAAGGGGTTTGCATAGAAGTAAAAGTACTCTGCCTGCAGCTACCATCTCACCTCAAACATGAACATGTAAAGTCACAGATACTCTTAACAGGAATGTTTGCCCCAGGTCTTCCAGGCCCGTGCTGTTGTTTTGGGTATTAAATAGGGTAAAGAATAGCAAAAATTCAATGTATCCTTTACAGTGATCATCCATTTTCCCAGATATTATAATCTCTCTGTGCTAAGGAAGTTCCCACTGCTCAGAGCACACAGCAGATGTGAAGGACACAGCATTACTTAGGACTCCCAGGACAAGAGAAAGGTGCTGTGAAAATATCATCCCAGCCTTGCAAAAATGTTCTAATTACTTAACAGGCATTGGTCTTCTCAGACAGAGGCAACTCTGAAACATTTGGAGAACTTCAGGAAACCTCTAGGAATGAGGGAGGCTGTTCCATGAGAGAAGGAATTTAATTGAGATTTAATTGAGGACAAGAGAGAATTACTCACAATTTTTCAGACATTAGAGGAAAAAGAGCCGGGAGAAGAAAAGAGGTATAATTGCAGAGTGAGGCTTTCCTATACAAATGCACAAGCAGATGCACCAGTACCTCAGGTGGAAAGCATATTCAATCAACACAACTTCTTGCCTGCTATTTTTTTCTCCTTCCTCCCTCACAGCATCTGCTTCCAGGATGACTAATCCCAATTTACAGACTGCAGGGAGTGTGACTGACTAAAAACACTGCTTGGGCACTTGCACCTCCTTCTTAACTGGCTTTGAAAATGACAAGGCTGAACTTTTTGATCCTGATCCTGATAACCAAACATGGTGCCACAATATTCCTTTCTCTAGGATTACTTGATATCCACCTAAAGACTGGTTAATGAGTCAAAGAAATGAGTCAGGCAAGCAAGACCATGAACTGTTCTCTGAGGCCAAGTAGCACTGACATGAGATATGTGTGTTGTGCCTGAGTCTCCCCCATGCTCCATTCATTTTTCCTGTTGTGATAGATCATGAATAATTTTTAATTACTCTTTTTTCAGTTCTAAGGTCATGAAACCACATGTGAGGATGCCAACATGTGATGCTTGCTGTAAATTCTCCTTGACCTGAACAAATACACCAGACCATGTGTCAGGGAACTCATACACTTTTGTTATACAGTCATCTTAACTCTGGCAACCAGGCCACTATTTAGACTCAAAAAGTGTTAGCTAACAAGCCCTTAAATTTTGCAATACACTTCAATAAGCTCTCAACTCCTTCAACAAACTTCTCAAAGGTGCGGGCTCACAGGTCACAACACACTTCCACAAGCTCCCAGCTCCCACCACAAACTTCATTATGGAGTACAGGGTAGAATATGATAGCAGTGCTTTGCCCAGTCAGAGCAAGGGATGAGAGAAATAAAGGCTGAAAAGAGAGAAAGAGGAAAAAGAATATCACCAGCCCTTAGGCCCTGTGTTGGTCCTGCCACGTGGGTGGCCCAGAGATGGGGCAGTAAATCAAAGAAAGTGAAAGAGAGGAAAAAGAGCGGGGGGTACACACTGATCAGCTTCCTTTTATAATTGATCTGGTGTGTGCTTCTTATGTAAGCTGGATTTTGTATGATGGTGGTGGACAGTACTGTTCCACCTCTGCAGAACTTTCTCTTCTAATCACAATTTTCCTGCTGCACTATTAAGAATCTCTGAGACAAAATATGCTTATGCCTGGGTCTCTACAACACAGAGAAGGCGTGTCATGGGAATCTGCAAAACTATGAGTGAAATAGCATAAATAGGGATTTCTTTGTCCTCCTCTCTGACAGTACAGAAATAGGGGCCATCAAATTATGTGAGAAGTACCCAGATTCAGAACAAACAAAAATAAAGAATTAAACCAGTGTAATTCCTTGACAAAATTTGTTTCTGGGGTGTCAAATATTTGCATTGGCTCATGAGGACACTGGGCACAGATCTGTAAAAGGGTTACCAAATATACACATTCAGCACAGAAAGTTCTCTGTACTGAACAAAGCTGAACACTGGAAGTGTGTTTTGCTGTGGATAGACAATTGCACACACATGTCTTTTAACAATTCCTTTATGCTCCTGATTACATCTGTGTCCTTGCTGATTTTCCCCCTAAAAAAAGGCATCAGCCCGTTCCTGGGAGCAGTAGAAAAAGGAGGAATAGCCAAATGACTATGGCAGATGATGAATGGAAAAAAACCAAAGAGGAGCTGGAATGGGAGATGGGAGAGAAAGATTTAATGGTCATAGATATAGAAAGACTGAAGGATGTCAAGTAGAAGATCACAACGGCTCACCCTCTTCCCTGAAGTTTCAAGGAATTAGAGGCTGCTCCCTGTAATTTCTTCATCTGGACTTATCACAAGATGAGGGAAAGGAAGGATTCTAATACTCTCTAGGATCTCCACATTTCCCAGCTCCCTTCTTTTGTTGGAATGGATGAGCTTTAACCAGAAAATGGTTAAAGAGAAGCTCCCATAGCTTGACAAGTCCTCAGACATAGCGGGTATAAATAAAAATGTCAGAGGAGAAGTGGAAATTTTACTGTCGTTTTGCAAATATTTAGGCACTTGTTCTGTCCTGCAATCCACTAACAGGCTTCATAAACCATGAAGGCAGGGAAGGCAGGAATTAGCAAACTTTTCTGAATAAAAGTAGAAGTTTCATCATCAACGTCTGCATTGTTTGTGGTGACAAATTAGTCATTCTGCAAAAAGGGAAACATATTAGTTCTCCTACAGAAATACCTTTGCCATTTACTCTCCCAGTGTGATTTAGGAAGGGTTTTCTTCCTTCAAGACAGCTTCCAGTTCAAGTCTTGCACTGAAAAATGATAGAAATATAGGCCCCACCAGTTTTGCCAATGCCATTAGATAACTCCATTCTCATGGGCCAAAACACCATTAGGTTTTTGAATTTTAGAGTTTTACAGTTTGCAGCAACAGAACATTTTTAGTAAGTTTATTTGTTTTTCACTGTACCAACAATAGCTGATCTGCCTCTGCCAAATTGGGCAGCAAGTGCCAGTGTGGCAATGGTCACATTCCAGTGAATGGACAATGAATTCTCACAGAAGTGAGCTGGGTCCATAAGTCAGAGGAGCCTTGAACAGTGGTGCAGTTTGCAATTCCTGTTGTCATCATGGAGTCAGTAGCTGTTGATTGGCTTCACACACTAAAACATGAAGGGAAGAGATCCTAAAGAAAGTCCTTTCTGAATCAGCGCCTCTGCTTGTGCTGCTTCCTTGCTGTTCCTCTCTTTTCATTCTCTTGGTGCAGCTGCAGCTGGGAAAGTAAATGTAAATGTATCTGCTGCTGCTGCAAAAATTGCAGCCAAAAACTATTGATTAGTGCAGCAATTGCAAAGTTGCAGCTGTCCAGATAAATATATCTATGTGCAAAACTAAGCTCTACAGCAATGACAGATGGTTTTTCTCTCATTAGGGCTGCCATATTTCAGACTATGATTTTTCAGAAAGAAATATTTAGCTGTGACTGAGCAGCTATATGCCAAGAATTCCTGGACAAATAATAGAAGTGCTCAAAATCCTGAATGGTAAAACTTCCATCTGGAAAAGACAAAGTGTCATGGAAAATCTAGACACATGGCAGCCTTATCTCAGGTGGTGGCATAAGAATGTTAGAAAAACTCTGGCTACCCAGAAGCAGATGCATCCTGGGCTGAAAGAGAAGAATGATGGGGGTTTTAGAATTTGTCCCCAGATGCAAAACATAATGACTTCTAGTTGGTTTTCAATAAATACAATATCATTCATTTAATTGAGCATAAAAACTGGAAACAACACAAAAGAGTTTGAGATATTATTCACAGTATTGGATGCTTAATATGGAAGAAGTATGGGAAGTGATTATTTATTAGGTAGGATTCATCCCATCTGATGTTACCCATCTAAAAATTACCTATCTAGTCATAGCTGGTCCCTTTCTAATCAATATTCAAGGCAAAGAAAATTTCCATAAGATTGAGATCCACTCTAATGTAAACAAGTATCCAAAACAGGAAGAAGAAATTTTTCCACTCTTTTTTAAGGAGTGGATTATACTTGGCAGTTTGTACAGTAGAATAATTCTAGTTGTTCTCACTTAAAAAAGTCTAGACAAATTTTCTGGTTTTGACTGCTGTGGTGTTCAGCTCAAAGATCAAAGTACATAGACATGTGCCAAACATGACTTTCAATATGAGTTGGCTTTCTCGAACCAAAGACAAGAATTACCACACTCATATAACATGTTAACCCTGATTACCCTTTGAATAATATCTAGATCTCAAGAGCAGAATAGTAAAAGGAAAACATTTTTGAATAGGGGATAGCAATTAACTGTGTATGGAAAAATATTCTCCATCACTGAGGTGAAGTTGCAGCTCCTCATAAGACTATCTTAGTGAAAGAAGAGGTGACTGTATTTACACTGTCTGTTGGACTAAGAAAGGGTTTGTGCTATCTCACACATATGGCAATAGGCAAGGAATCTAATTTTTAGTGTCTGATTTTCTTCTATGTGTCTAAATGTAATGCTATTTTCAGTGGTTATGATAACATCAGATAAGATTTCTCCCTATAACAGTTTGCTTATCTTACCCATAATACTTTTAATTAGTGTCCTCTCCCCTCCCCTCCCCTCCCCTCCCCTTCCCTCCCCTCCCCAATGGCCTGGCTGTAAGGATCATTTGAAAACCAATAACTAATTTAGTTCCTTTTCAACAGAATTTCAGGATATACCTTTCATATCTTTCATGAAAAGACTGACAAAATTGCAAAGCAGAATATTAGATAATTTTCTAGAACTATCAGTTCCTTAGTTCATAGTGATGAAATACTAATTAGACATGGTTATGAAAAATACTGCAAATTTTAAAAATGAAAACCTTCAAATTACTCTCTTTAATCAAAAGTCAAAATATAAATTTCTACAACTGACAGGATATCCAACACCTCTTTTTCTCTGCTGGAATTGACTCCAGAAAAGGAACTTCCTTTTCCCCTATCTAAATGACTAGCACTGGCTGACAAGTTGAAATTTCAGTACAATTGTTTTTCAAGGTCTTGTGTTGAAATAGTTGCTCTGCAGCAGACTGAACAGCTGCGTTTTCATTCAGTAGTATATTCCCACAAAAACAGAACAATATTTTAAATTGCACTAGCTACTTCACTGATAAACAACTTTGCTAAGTAACTGCCCTGCTTGCTCAAAAATATAGAAGAGATATAGCCATTTCTTGTGGTTAAATTTTTCATCTTCTTTAACCTAGAAAATGCTCCCAGATTTCCATCAGGACAGCTTCCATGTGCGGTTATGCTTTGCCATCACATAATTTTGGAAAGCATTAGAATTTGTAACAAGGTCAATAAATTCAGATTTTTGTTTTTAACTTAATGTGTAGTTTGATAGTAGTCCACGTGTATTTGCTGTTGTCTAAAAGTATCAGTGTATCAGTGCTCTTTAGAATTTATCAGCAAGTAATTCTTTCTTGTTGCATAACCTAATCTGAATCCAAGGGACCTTTTATTTAAATCTCTAGGTCAAGAGGTAAAAAGACTGGTTTATTTTTAAGTAAGCGTTAGGTGTATTTAATATACTTAGGTTCCCATATGCTTTTCATTTAGTATCTTGTGGCTATTTTCCCTCTATGTTTTAACTGCTTAGAAGTTAAGCCGCACTTTACAGATATCGTGTGATGATTGGGTGGAGGGGGTGCAATTAAAAATTTACTATATGTCTGGAGAACATCTCCTTTGTCCAAAACTTCCCACGAACTTGAACACCATTGTGACTTTTACTTACATTTGGAAACCTCACTGGACACCTTATTTGTAGGACAAGCAGTGGAATTTAGGATTCAAATATAACACATGGATGATATTGCGTAGAACTACTCAAAGACAACCAGAGCAATGAATTCCCTAAATGTGAATTTCTCCAAATGGCTTGCTTTTTGAAATTTTTTATGGCTAATTTGTCAGAGAAAGGATATTTAAATTAGCTGCTTTGCACTACTTTCAAGTTTTCTGGATCATTATTAATTATACTCCTATTATGTCTAACTTGTTGTGTGGGGAAAACCTCTCCAAGGTAACACTTTAAATCATACCTATTTTAATACACATTTACAAATGAACTGAAAACAAGGCTCCAACAATTTTTTTTCTCAAGTGCAAATTTAGAAGCCGCAGTCCAAATGTCTGACACAGACCTGTGCCATCAAAACGTCTTTATAAACTAATTTTTTTTTAGGAAAATGTTGTATTTTGAGTAGTGTATCATCAAATATAACCTTGTATTTCTGAAGTGGTCTAAGATGTAGTCTAATGAACATCTTAGAATAGATGTTTAAGATGTATAAGGACACTTACGTGAATCCAAATTGTGCTAGTGACATCATACAGTGGCACCTGTCTCTGCATGGTATGATTTTTAATTTTATCTAAACTGCAGTACAGTATGGAAGAACTGAAGATCCCACACTGATCATGCTTCACCCACGCAGGAACTAAGAGATCTATAAAAGCATATATTTTTCTAAGGCACTAGGTCATAACAACATTACTGTTTAAGAGATTTTGTTAAGAATTTATATTCAGTTTGGCTCTGGGTGTGACCTCGGTTTTTTCTCTTCGGCTTTTAATATTCAGTTGCCATTATGTCCAAATCTGCCTTCTCTGACTGGCTAGTCACATGGTTTATTTCCACTAGTGCCTAATGCTGTGAATCAGCATCTCAAATTACCAGTAAGGCAGAACCATGCTATAAATGGTTCTCTTCTCCTATGGATTTTTCCCTGTTGTTATTATTATTACTACTGGTATTTATTTAAAGCTACATCAGTTTACCATATGTGTCATACCAAGCAGCAGAGTGTAAACTGATTGGAAAGATTAGATTTCGTTCCGTACAAGCAGGGATATTACTCTGCAGACACACTGGAAATTATGTTTTCTAGCCAATTTTTGTTCCAAACTCATTTTAGTGAACATTAAAGCATATGGCAATTTGAGATATGTATGTGCCTTTCTTACATTTAAAAAAATTCTCTAGGGAGAAAAAACAAATGTGCCACCTCATTTTGAAAACTGTAGGGGCAAATCTCAGTGAGAGCTTCAAAAAGAAATTATATTTTCAAGTTCCCTTTAGTTGTGGGTGCAACTACTAGCTTTGTCAGTATGTACTGCTTTATATCCAGTATGCCAGAAAGCTGAGTTTTATAAAACTTCAATACTTCTACTAAAAGTATAAAACTTCTAGAAAAACTGGCAAGATACAGATTAGATGGGCGGTCTGCAAGATGGGTAGGAAACTGGCTGACAGGTCATGGTGATCAATGTTCATCATCTTCATAAATGATCTGGAGGATGGAATTGACAGCACTGTCACCATGTTTGCTGATTGCACCAAATTGGGTGGTGAGGTCAAAAGAACAGAGGGACACTCAGAGAGAAACCTGGACAGACTGGAAGAGTGGGCTAGCAAGAAGATTAACAGACAGAAGTGCAAAGTCCTACATTTGAAACAAAATAAGCAAGTAGCTAATTACAGACTAGGAGCAGCCTTGCTGAAAGGGACATGGGGTCCTGGTGAACAAGCTGAACATGGGTCAGCAGTGTGCTGCTGCAGCAATGAAAGTAAATCACATCCTGGGCTGCATCTCCAGGACATTACTAGCTGAGATAAGAGATGCGATCATCCCACTCTGCTCAGTGCTTGTCAGGTTGGACCTGGAGTACTGTGTCCAGTTATGGTCCCCACAATTCAAGAATGATGTGAGCAGAATGGAAAGGGTCCAAAAGAGACCCAAGAAGATGATCAAAGAACATGCCCTGTGGGGAAAGATTGAAGGAGTTTGGTCTTTAATCCCCAGAGAAGAGAAGGCTCCGGGGGACCTCATCACAATATTCCAATTTTTAAAGGGTAACTATGAGGAGGATGGAGGCTCTCTTCACAAGGAACCACATGGAGAAGACAAGGATCACAGGGTACAAATTGCATGGGATAGAAGTTTCATCTTGACATAAGAAAAAATTAATTTACAGTGTGAACAACCAATCACTGGAAGAGTGTAGAGTCCCCATCACTGGAGGTTTCAAGATGCAATTAACATTGTATGCTTTTGTCCAAGGACCATTACTTCCCAATATTTGGAGGATCTGCATTTTTTAGAAGTTGTCTCTTTTTTATCTTTACACCCTTTTCTATGGGTATGAAGGTATATGCAGAGGTACAATGTACAAGGTCTGCTATATTATCCCTGTACATTTGCTAATGGGTGTTACCTAAAGCCATGTTCTGAATTTATCCAATTCTGTGTTAACCTATTATTTTTCATAACAAACAGAAAAATCATAGACACATAACAGTCACACTGATGACTCCCACATTTTCACACAGCTTCCAGGAGGGCAACTGAAAATGCAAAAAGGACCATTTACTGGAAAGTATCTTAGCATAGATAAAAACATCAAGTAGATCAAGTGTATCCTAAACTTCTCGAAGTTAAAAAAACCCTACATATTAATTTACCAAAAAATTCATCAGACATGATAGACTGGCCAGTGCTGTTAGAAATTTTAGTTTTATATCCCACCTACAAGGGAGCTTTGGTATCTTCATAGAAGTAGCTGACAACGCACTGTTTCTCTTAAAAAGAATCTTTTCTCAATATTTAGTGTGAATACAAGGGGTCTCACAGTTTTTTAGACTATCCTCAGACAGCATTGGAAATACTCTAAGACACTTCACATATGGAAAGAGAAAATATTTTTGCTGTTAAACATCAAAGTGTTTTTGAGAGTACATTTAGATACTCTGTTTTCTGTTCAGAAGTGAAGACAAAAGAAAGTTACTCATTTGCTTGACTTACAAATATGGATAAGTGCTAAAACTTGTACTGTACTATGCGTAAATATTAACCAAAGGCCAGACCTTGCAGCCAACATTAAATCTTTTGTATTGGTACCCTGATCATTATTCATCTTCTGGTTTTGTGCTTTAAGAAAATAACATCCGTACAGCTGGTTTTCCACAGTTAATGACTATGGAACTAGGTCTGTGAATATTTCAAGGTTTTAAGGAAATACTTTCAGGTTGAAAAGTCTTGAAAAATAATTTTTTACTATGATCACTACTCTTTTGAAGTGAAAAAATATTAAAGTCCAATAACATTTTTTTTCCTTTCATTTTAAAATTTATTGTTGCTCTTTTATTCTATTTACCGTGAGGATCCCTCATTAAGGCTATTCACAGAGTAGAGGGTTAGTCAGCTGGGCTAATGAAATCCTAATGAAGTAATTGTAAGTTATTTGTTTAGACTGACTGTGACCAGGATCAGCAAAATTTGCACCTAAGTTATCTCACAAGACCCATTCGGGAAATCTGTGGCACACTTCAGGAGAGACTGTGAAAGCTGCTAACCTCACAGCATTGTCCCTTGTGTGCAGCCCTGCCAGGGTATACAGCCAGAGGGGTCAAGCTATATCACTTTTTAGTAATTAACTTTTGAATAGAGCTTTGGAAGTACAAAGTGCTTCTCAAGTGCTGTAATTATCATTTCCCTATATAGCAGCATAATTTAGTTGCAAAGCATAAAGTAAAGAAGTAATATTGACCAAACATTTAGCACTTAGTTATAGAAATTATTGCTGGAGACTATAAAATAAATTGGATTTCAGCTGAAGCCTGCTGGTTTATTGTGTATTTTTCAAAGTTTGGCCATCTCTAGATTACAGACAGAGAAATCTATATATCACCTCCAGCAAAGACACAAACCATATTTTATAATGCTCAGTGATTGTTGCAAATGAACATGTTGCTCAGCAACCAGATATCAAAGCCAGGTGAGTGGACTTGTGATGGTAAATTTTGCTTTAAATTTTGTATATTATTTTCCAAGTGCTTCTGTTGTGGTTTTTTCTTCACTTTGGTGTGTTTATCACCTCTTGCAATGAAGTGCTTCTTTTTAACAAGATGCTAATTAAATTCTGTAATATTTGGAGCTTCTGATGATCCTTGTGCTTTCTAAGACAGCTACTCTTTAAGAGGCATCACTTATTCTGACAATCTGTGATGTGTTCTTCTACAAGCTTTTCAAGCTGGAAGACTCGTTTAAGAAAAAATGCCATTGAGAACATTATTAAAATATATTTACATTGATAAAAGTATAATGTTTTAAATATTTAAAAGAATATCTGAAAGAAAAGAGTTAATAAAATACCATTCTCTGGTGTAAACATTTAGATATAACATTTATATATACAAAACTATAATTTGCTTCTGAAAACATTGCTTATCTACAGACAAGGTACAGATATCTATTGATTCCAGAGGGATGCTGCTAGGGTCTGGAATCCTGAAGAATAAACCTAAATTATATGTAAATCTGTGTATGTAAAACAGTGTTTGGAAAATATAAGGGGTTAAGTTGCAGGTGAACAAGGTTAAATTCAATAACAGAATAGTCATTCCCAAACATATCATCATCAACTTGCAAAATATTGTTTGATTGTTGCCAGGCTTCACATGTATATATATATATATATATATATATACATATATATATATATATGCATACATATGTCTCTCTCTCTCTCCTCCTTACTGCCCTCCCCCCAAAAAAATAATGGGAGGCTTCTGAAGAGATTCAGTCCTTTGATTTGAGGAACTGCCCTGTAGGGAATGCCAACAGGATTAAGCAGGTAACTTAAAAGGTGTCGTGATCTTGATCAGTTTATTCTTTGTTTTTTACATAGAAATCAGAGTGCTTATAAATAAGAAATCTGGCTAGCAAATGCTTCCCGTCTTTCACCCCATCATGACCCAAACCTCCCTTCCCTGTGTTTCAAATGTAAACAGAAGATTTTATTCTAAGGAAAGAAGTCACTCAAAACTAATTGTTATTGCTATTCAAATCATACTAATATCAATAACATTTTGGTGAATATGCAAATGAACATCTAAATGATCATGCTGTGTCTTACCTATTTAGAAGAAAATGTCTCATGCTATGTTTCCAAACAGCACAACAGGGCTGGGGGTGGAATCCAGAAACCACTGCTGTCCTGGTTTAGATGTCCAAGCCTTTGAGGCTTATAATCTTTTATTAGGAATTCTAAAAAATATGCTGAACATATCTTTCTCTGAGGAGGGGAAACACTGCAATTAAACAGCACTTCACAAAGGAGATTGCAATTATCGAGGCTGCAAGGAGGCAAGAGAAGTCTTGGCAATATTCTCACTGCAAACATTGCATTTGATGTGAGAGCAGTGGCAAAGTGAATAGCAAGTTAACAATATAAGAGGAATAGTAAACCAATACATGTCACATTCCATAGCAATAAAGACTGATGTTCTTGAAGCTTCCTCTCCTGGGACTTGCTGCTGTGCACATGCACACCCACTGTAGATTCATAGATTTCATGTGATTTTAATATGATTATACCTTACATTACATTTATATGCAGATTTCTACTCCTCTTTCATGGTTCATTGTAGCTGAAGTTCAGGGATTAATAGTACATTTGCAGACACTTTCAAATGCCTACGTGATTCCCTCTAAACTTGAAACAGCTAGGCTTTGCTCTCCAGAAAGAACATAACCTTTCCTATTTCCAGTTTTATTGTGACTATAAAGTTAATTTCATTAAATGAAATTTTACAGCTAGAGTTATTCACCATGATTACTGCCATGTGGCTTTACTTCCAGCATTTTACCCTGCCTTGCTCCTGTCTCTTTAATAGAGAGCTCCTGTTTTGCTAGGCTGCTAATACAGTCTAATGATGAGAGAGGAAGAGACCTTTGGAAAGGTTTCGCCTTCCACATGCAGACTGCAGCTCTCACAGTGTTTACTGCTTTTACAAGTGACAGTAATCTTTCTCACATTTGCTGTGCCAATAATGAAGCCTTTATTAACACCCCACCCTCCTTACAGACTTCATAGAAGCAGATGCTCCATCTGCTTAAATATTTGAAAAGTTACTCATAAAATAACATTTATAAACATGCTCACAAGTAAAACTGGAAAGAATACTGTGGATGCAAAACTGTCACACATTACGACAATAAAGCAGTTGGAATAGTCCTTACCTCCATACCATTATTTTCCTTGGTGAAAGCCAGATTCATAAGAAGAAAATAACTAAATTTGGATGCCTAAGTAAGGTGTGAGCATGTGTAACTTCTGTCACAGCAGTCTGTTTTACACCACATCCAAGCCCTGATTGAATCTGTGGTGCGTTTAAGAGGTTTTCTCATAGTCTCCTTGATTATTTGGCTATGTGGGTTAAGTTCTGAGCTACTTGAGGAGTAATACACTATGAAGTTGCTTATTCAAAGAGAAAGGACTTTTGTGTATGTCTTTTGTGGAGTAGCAGTGTCAGCTAGACACCTTTGAAAGAAGGTTGCAAATAGTTCTCTTTAAGACAAGATTAATGGCTGCAGAATGGCATTTCTAAACAGTTTTACGATTTTGTATGAAAGCAGTAATACTTTATGAGGTATGAGACCTGCTGGTATATACAGATCCAGTCTAGGATGTCTGACTTGTCCCATGGTTTCCTTTAAGCCTCTACAGACTTAAGAGATATTTGTCATGCTCTTAACCCTGGACATTTGTAATGGTCTGCTGTGTTTAACCTGGCAGGCAGCTAAACACCGCACAGATGTTTGCTCACTCTCCCCCAGTGGGATGCGAGAGACAATCAGAAAAAGAGTGAAAGCTCATTGGTTAAGATTAATACAATTTAATAGGACAGAAAAACAAGGGAAAATAATGACAATGATAAAGAACATACAAGAAAAAGTGGTGCATAATAAAATTGCTTGCCACCCTTTGACTGATGCAAATCCAGCCCCAAGCAGCAGACTGCTACCCCTGGCCAACTCCTCACAGTTTTATTGTTCAGCCTGACACCATATTATATGGAGTATTCCTCTCATCAGTTAGGTTTAGCTGTCCTGGCTGTGTTTTCTCCCAGCTTCTTGTGGCCCCCAGCCTCCTCAGTGGCTGGGCAGTACGAGAAGTCCTTGACTAAGTGTAAGCACTGCTTAAGAACAAATAAAACATCAGTATGTTATCAACATTACTCTCATACTAAATCCAAACCACAGCACCGTACAGCTACTAGGCAGAAAACTATTCTAGGCAAAACCAGGATATGGTCCCTGAGACTTCACAAAGCTCTTCTGTGTATGTGATACTACAATTAAACCACTTGACTTTCATAGATTTGTAGAATCTTTTCAGTTGGAAAAGAACTTTAAGATCATTGAGCACAACTGTTAACCAAGCACTGCCAAGTCCACTGCTAAACCGTGTGCCTAAGCACCACATCTTTTAAATACCTCCAGGGATGGTGACTCAACCATTTCCCTGGGCAGCCTATTTCAGTTTGGACCTTCACTCCAAACTGGGCTGAATGTCTCTCCAAGGACAGTTCACAGAGCTTTAGCAATATGATCTATTTCAGCACTGCTCACTGGATAACCACATGTATAAGAAAAAGACAAAAAAAAAGTAGTTAGATCTCCTCCTAGAACACAGAAAAATTTAGGAAGTAAAAGTGATAAAAGCACAGAAAAATTTAGCAAATAAAAGTGATAAAGACAAAAGTGTTGCGTCTTTTTTTTTCCTCAGAAAGTAAGAAAATAAACTGGAATTATTAGCCATTTTTTATAATTTTCTCTCAAATCGGAAAGTGTTCTTGAGCTGGATTTTCTATTCGTGCACAAGCCCTTCATGTTAGTTCAGTTGCAGAAGGCTGTAGCAGAATGAGATCATGTTTGCTTTATTCCTGATCCTGGCAAGACATCTCCATCTTCATGGATGTTCTGGTTTTAACAAGAGAAATTAATCTTTTGCTCACAGACTCACAAAACTACTGTGGTTAGGAAGGGCCTCTGAGGACTGGGTAATCCCACCCCTGTTCAAACCAGTATCAGCTAGAACTGGTTGCTGAGGGCCATGTCCAGTCAGGTTTTGAATATCTCAGAGGATGCAGACTCCATAAACTCTCCAGGAAATTCCTTTTCTTTACACTTTTTATCGCTAACCGCAGTTTGTGAGTACTGTCCCTTTTTCTCTCAACTGTCACCAGTGAGAACAGTCTGACTGCATCTCCTTTATTGCCCTCTGCCAGTTTGTTTTAAATATCCTTTGAGTCCTCCAGGTTGAACAGGGCCCTCACTCTTCCTACCTCGCAGGCTCCAGTCCCTTAATCACCTTTGTGGCTCTTTTCTGGACCTGCTCCAGAATTTCCACATCATTCTTGTGCTGGGGAGCCCAGGACCTGACCAGGTACTCCAGGTGTGGCCCACCAGTATCACACAGAGAGGAAAGATCACCTCCTTTGACCTCCTCTGTGGTTTTAAGAAGCCTTAATATTGATCTATTAAAGTTAAAAATAGTTTTTATTTTAGACTTCAAAAATAAATATTTATTTCAACCAGACTCAAAGTGATTTTCTTCCCTATTAGGAGGGAAGTATTATAGCTAGGGCGGATGGAAGTAAGAAAATCTACACCGAATAGATAAGGTTACAGTTTTGTTATGAATGCACTGCAAGTATTTCTTTATGTTTTTACTTTGTAGCTGTAGAGCTATAGAGATATTTATTCATTCCATCCCATACAGTTCCTGAATATGCTGGCTTTAGCAACATTTCGATAAAGTTGGTTAAACCTTAAAGATTCAAGTATTTCAAGGCTCCTATTCACCTATCTTCTTCAGCTAGCTTCCATATACCACTTCAAGTTTATCCTTAAGATGGCTAAAGACTTGGAATAAAAAAAGAATTATTTAAGAATTATGTATGAGATGCAAGTATAGCTACAGAAAATCAATGGATATCTTTAGAAAAGGCAGAAAACACACATCATATTAAGTATATCAATATTATGGTTCTCTTTCAATTTTAATGAGCATTATAAATGAAGTATTCCATCCAAGATTAATTTTTTCCTCTTCAAATGATAATTAGGAAATATTAAAACTTTATTTAATTTTCTTAGTCTCAGGTACTCAATTTCTGACATTGCTCTTCATCATTTTGTCAAAGACAAATATATGAGTTCTGATCCTATGTAAGTACACACGGCTTCTCTTAGGCTAGTCTCATCTCCACTTGTTCAAAATAAGGTGTCTTAGGGGTGACTGTGGGTTCTCTGGGATACACCTGCAATCAGAACTTGGTCTATTGACTTGAGAAGCAACTTTGTCTTTACTTATGAAAATCATCTGATATTTTATCCAAGTGGAAAATATGGATTTTTATTCTGTGAAGTTTTAGGAGCTAGAAGCTGTATATCCAGTTCAGCAGAGCATTTAAGCACATACTTAAGCAAATATCTATGGTTCATCATTTGATTACATTTATGTACTAAAGTGCTGGATTGAATTAATCTGGAAATTCTGGAAACAGTCCCTGCTTCCACTTAATTACATTGTGTTTCTGTCATAAGGAGTTGCCTAAAAGAGAACAACAAGAAAGGTTTTCCTCACTGTTTTGCCCAGATGCAAAAAAACCTCACATGCAAGAGTGATTTCTGTATGGTACATGCATTTATCTTTGGAAAGTGTGAATAAATTTGGAACAAAATTGCCATTTGAGAACAATAAAAAATAAATCATCATATTAAATTAGGTCTAGCAATAGAAATAGTAGTAATCAATATGACCTTATGGCAGGATAATTTGATTTCATTAATTTGATATCAATTTTGATCAGATTACGGGATTGATAAAAGATAATGGAGTTATTATTTACTCAGACTTCTATCATACTACTGTTCATACTAAATATTGCTAAATCATTGTAGCATGTATCAATACATGAAAAAAATTTGAAAATTACTTTTTCAAAGTTGAAGAACTCAGAAGCCTGGAAACCCATGTCCAGAAGACTCAGTCCTTGTGTGATAGTGGGAGAGGGTCAGATGTCAGATACAACAGGTTATGTCTAGGATTTGCCCTTATAAACACAGACTGCTTGATGTGGCTGTAGGCTGAGGGTGGACAATACAGTTTCATGGCCTGTCCACTTCTACTTCTGCATTCATCTTGTGCAGAGCTGTAGAAGAAGAAAGAAGTCACTGCAGAGGAAATGCTTGAGATACGAGACCTGCAAAGGTGGTTGGAAGCGAAATGGGGCTGTGAGGCAAAACGGGGTACATCATCATGTGTATATCAGAATGAACACTTATCCCTTAGTATCTTCTTGGAGGTATTCCAGGGCAGGTAAATTATAAACAGCTGACCAACGAGCACATAGGGAGGAATCAGAGAGGTGTTTACACTTTCACCGGGACAGAAAGTATTTTTTCTCTAAAAGTTCCAGAAAAGAAACTTTGGGTGGAAAAAACTCACTTTTAACCAGCATTTGAAAGAGCACACACTGAAATGTGGCTGAACCGGGGTAGCACTGGGGATATGCCAGAAATCTTACCATTTACCCACAAAGCTTGCTCCTCTGGATCACATTTTGATTTGAAAGTGAGCCAAATCAGGTTCCTTTAACCCTCTTCCTCTTTTCTTTCCTGGGAAATCTCAGCTGGGAAGGTGGGTGCCCGTGCCCTGTAACACAAGTGTGGTGTTTGGTGTGTCCAGGTGGCACAATTGCTGCTGTGTGTCTGCAGTTCTGACAGGGAAGACATGCCCAGTCCTCTGGTCATCTCTGCAAGCATCTGTTTCGCCATCTGCATGCACCTGAGTCAGTCTGTTCTCTAGCCATGAGTCCAGAACACCTTGACTCTTCATGCACAGTTGTCACTTCTCTGAGCTATCCAGAAATCCTGGACAAGTGGTAAAGTAATTTTTCTGTACATATTCTATTTCCAGATGGTAACAGGCAACATATTTGGCACAAAATTACTGTACCTTTAGCTCAGGGGTCAGGAACAGGTCTTTGAACTTAGTACTTTGGGGGTTAGGAGGAAATCTATTCCTACTGGCTAAAATTTTCTCATTTTTTCTTTTACAATGAGATTGTCCACCAATGCCTGGTGAATTTCACTGTTGCACTTCACAGTTTGGTGGCTTTGAAACAGAAAATGTTGGGAAGCCAGAGGCTGTGTTGCCAAAGCAGTCAGCTAAACTTTTAGCAAAGCCAAAAGACAGGCATAATTCTAAAACAAAATGGATTTTCAGCTCTATGAATATGGAATATGAATATGGAGCTGTTTAGGATGTCTTAATGTGATTTGAGTTAGAAGAAATTACTTGAATATGGATGATATTCAGATGACTGAAGTTTGATTTTCTGACCATTTCTTTATATAGTATGAAAATATTTTGAGTCTATCTGGTTTGGGTATTCTCTAGACTTAACCCTCTACTACCCCCAAACTACTCTTTCTAGAATTTCTGGAAGCTTTTTATCTCTATGTGTTGGAAACAGAAAAAAAATAGCAATCAGGTACATTGCTATTAAGTTGTTACTTTAAAAATGAGAAGTGGTTTAATTGCAATCAATTAGAAGAATGTGTAGCAATTTCAAGTTAATGCATCAAGATGTTCAAGAAACTTACTGTGTGAAAAAAAATAAGCAAATTTTGATTTTAAATCATCATCAGTCAAAACCTTAATTATTTTCTCCATCTCCCCAATGCACACACTCACATACATGTGTCTTTGTGAGGTCATATTGCATGATTCATCTTTCTCATATACAAGAAAATGTATTTCTATTAGCATTTGTCACTGCTATGACCCAAACCCTTGAAAATGGTCAGATTTGGGCAATGGGTTCAATTTCCTAAACATTTGACTGATTCTTTCTGCCATTCCCATTTGTTCCTTCTGCCATTCCCATTTCTTTAATATATTTTGTAATTTGAAACACTTGAAAAAGATACCAAAGTCAATGAAAAGAAAGCATGAACTAGCTGGCATAATTTCAGCAGGTTATCAAACAGCATTATTGGACACAAAATAATTCAATCAGACATTAGGACTAAAGAATTTTTGTTTAATTACATGAACTTTTTGCATGCAATTGTACCCTAATCTCATGAAAATTTGTCCTTTGGGCAATGGACACCTAACTGATTAATTTTGATGATTAATTTTCAGAGGACTGAATGGTGATAAAAGTAAAAAAATTGTCTAATTTAATGATATCTTAGATTATTAGTAGGTATAATGCTCCTCCTCTGAAACAGATTTGACGTCACAACACAGAAAATAATTTAGCACTATTTTCTCTGAAACTGTACCCTCAGATTATTACATCATATTATGTGCTGAAATGATGCTAGACATAACTGGTAATGAAGCAGAGAATCCAGATTTGCAAAATGAAGCTATATTTAGCCCAAATATACTTGCAAAGAATACAACTCTTCCTGTACAAATAAAATTATTAAACTTCAAATCATTAAAGGTAAAGCATTTTTATTCTCATTTGGATCTTACTGTTTGCAACAAGATATATTTTCTGTCATGTCACTTATAATTACAAGTAATTTGTAAAAGGACTGCATCACAGTTTTTGTGAATTTTGTCAATATTCTTGACCTCACATTATGAAAAAATGTTCAAGCTTGGAGAAAAATAAAAAATCTCATCATCCTAGGAGATGTCCTAAAGAAATCGGAGAGATTTTATTAAGTGAAAGTCTTCGAGGAACACTAATGCCTATGCTTTTCTTCTCTCAATTTAACAAAGAAACATGGCAGGGAACATTATATTTCTGTACTGGTGTAGACATTCCTCAAACAAGTCAAGTGTCTGAATGTAAAGTGTGTTAATATTATAAAATAAAATTACATCTGCAACTCTTTGAAGTGACTCGCTGTGAAGCAGTTTATCATAAATGTGACATAGGCTGTTTCTTTAAATACAAAGAGAGACGTATTTGACATATAGGAAACAGTAAGATCCGTATTTAAAATCTAAATATAAAGCTTACTATGAAGTGAGGGTTTGCTAACAGGTAGTAAGTACGTAGTTATTCCTGTTCTAATTATATTCTGTGCTATTCAAAGAAGAAATTTGACATCAGTTGCTTATGTCTGAACCAGACTAAAGAGAACTTGATTAGTCTTAGAAGTGTTCATATTTTCCATGGTCAAAATCAGTTTTTGAAGTTTATGGTTTAGTCACTGAAAGGAAGGAACTGGCAAAGGAGAATCTCAGCTTTTCTTGTGAAGGTGTGAATCTATGATCTTTCGCCTTAAGAAAGCAGCCTGGGAAAAATTAATGAACTGTCTTAGATAGCACAGTGTGGCTGACACATTAATTTTCCTAACTGCTGATTCCCTTTAAACCCCCTAAGTGTCTCTTTTGCAATGAAAGAAAAACATGTCTCCAGATCTCTGAGTTAGGAGGAAACCGAACAGGTTATACTTCTGGAGGGCTGGGACACTCAGCCATGCACAAGGATTGTGCCAAAGTTCTTGACCTTTGACTGTCCCCTTTTCACAAACCTTCTTATAGCTTTGAGGAAAATTAAGTTTGTCTAAGTGACCTTCAACTTTGTGTTGGTACAAGTTCTACTCCTGCACAGGAAAGCAAGACAGGCATCTCAAGGAATTTTACAGGTTGCTGCTGCATATATTAATTTATGTAGTACTTAAACTCATATGAAATGGATCAAGAACTGTGTTCTGACCCTGAAGTCCACTGTTATGTGACAGCTGCATCTCTGCAGTTACAAGTGCTTGTCCTCTGACATAAAGTCCTAATCTTACATAATCTGACATAAATCCTAATCTATTTAATTCCAAAGGTTATTGGAATTAACCTGTAACTACACTAACCTCCAAACCATGCCTGGGTTTTTCCTGGGCAAGTCCTAGTCAACACGGTTCAAAACTGTGCCTAGGATTACACTAACAGGTTGAACAATCTTCAGACATTGCTCAGGCCTAATAAATTAGCCCTGTTTAGATTATCAGTAGAGAAAAACATGAAAGGAGTAATTTATACTGGAAGTTTCCTTTGATAATCTTTTGTCTAATCTGGAACTGACTCCTAAAGGTGAGCAAAGGCTGGTTGAGAGCTAGAAAAGCTGCAAAAGAGTTATTGCACAAAATCCTTTTATTGCCTTGTTATCAAACCGTTTCAAAGAGGAGCATGGTTTACCCAAAGTGCCAGAAAGAAAATTTCTTATTCATTGTTCATCATTAGATGACTCATCCACATAAATTCATGTCTATAAACCGGCTATCATTCATCAGTCAACAACTTTAGCTGTCCCCAGTAGTCCTATACTAAGTGTCTCAGCTGGAGGCTTGGGAGAAAATTCTCCTCATCCTTAACATGCCATAGAAAGTGAAGTAACCAGAGTTAAAATACAGTGGCACTGAACCTGCAGCAGAATTTTTTTCTCCCCTCCAAAAATATATCTGCACTTCCAAATTCTTTATGCATATCTACTGCTGTGATTCCTATAGACTGGACTCCACTGTGT
Organism: Corvus moneduloides; assembly: GCF_009650955.1. Lineage (NCBI taxonomy): Eukaryota > Metazoa > Chordata > Aves > Passeriformes > Corvidae > Corvus > Corvus moneduloides. Next base: position 37,948,342 of record NC_045479.1, on the reverse strand, counting down.
CTGAAGGATTATAGCACATCTGAAGAATATCCAAGACTTTTGAACATCTCTCATTATAATTGTGCTGTCCTACATATTTGATCGATAATCTGTTAAAGCACAAAGCCAGCCACCTGCCCTTGTTAAAAAGTGCTTTTTTTGGGATAGTATAAAGGTTGTGTAAAGCAGCACACCTGATATCTGCAGTGGTACCCTCTGTTACACCCAAAGGAATACCCAGGAATATAGCTACCATTATTAGCCTGGGTTAAGCATGCATTTTCTAAATATATTATCGTGAAGCTACCTTTTGAACTTTTCCTCCAAGGATTCTTTGGAGAATAAGTCTTCAAAAAATCAGTTCTCTATCTTTCTCCCTGCTGTTTGTCTAGATCAGGACCACAAACCTATATGCAACTAGAAATTCTTTGGAAAACTCCAGACAAGTATCCATTCAACAGTGTTTGATAAATGCAACCTCTTTAAAACCTGTACTCAATAAATCCCACTGCAAATCTCAGGTTATTTTTTTCATCTTCTGAACAGGTATCCCCCTAGGCCTTAAAAATACTGCAGAAATATTTTACATGATTCATGTGTCACACTGGGTTTGTGTAGGATTAATTTGTAGGAGGTGAAATTGCAGCCCTTCTCTGAGCTAGAGGTCATTTCATATAAAAACTTACAGCACCATGCCCAGATATGAGGGCTGCACAATTTTTATGTTTAATGAACACACTAGATTCCAAAATAGAGCTCAGTAGAAGGAAAGATTTTGCACTGATTTCAAAAGTGATTGCAGCTCTGTGTGTTAGTCCACATAAATAACTGTGCTCTTCCTACAAGATGGCACATCTCTGGCTAGTGCATTGTCCCTTATCTGGGCACAGCATTCTGGCACCATCATTTGGTAACACATGCAGTTCTGAGCTACATCAAGCAGTTTTCTGATGCTAATGAATCTTAGGCCAGAACATTACAGATGCAATTCCTTTCAGCCTCTCAGGTCCACAGATATTACTCCTACAGACATGTCTTCTTTCTTATCCCACCTTTAACTGCAGGACTGGAAGTCACAGGAAGCAAAAAAAGACCCAATCTGACAAGGGTCAAGTAATTCCAGATGCAGTGGACAGTGTCAAGTTTATGAGAGAAAAAGCCCTGCTGATAAGTTTGGGTTTATTCTCTCAATACTTAGGCTTAACAACCCAAACTTATAACTATTCTTGGCAAATGGAGGGCCAGGTGGGCTTAACATATAGGACCAATATATCTCTTCTCTTTCAAGCCCTTTTGCTCCACTTTACAGAAGGAGCACAGCCAACCACAAAGCCTACATTCTAGCCGGATATGAAGATCAGTATTAATTTCTGAGCATTTCAGACACATTTTAGGCTTTAGTCCTGGTACCTTTTCTCCTTTCTGAGGGTACAAGTCTCAAAAGTCATCATAAACCTTGGATCTGATGCTTCAGCTTACTGAGATCCTACTTCTCCATACACCCCTTCAAGAATCCCACCGCGGCTGTTTTGATCTTCCTATTTGACCCAGTCTGGCAGCACTACAGGAGGAAAGACAGAAAAAGGGTTTCTGAATTACAGCCACTGTTGGTTTTAAAAGCTCTGCGTGCCCATAAGTCTTTGAAAGGATGCAGCTTTGACTTGTACACTGTGGTAGGTCTCACCTCTTCTAACAGTCTAAAGCACAGCCTGATTTTTCTGACAATGGAAATTTTTGCCTCATCCTTCCCCTTCAGAGATTTCTTTCACAACCCACTAGACAGCTCACAGAGAGCGTCTGCTCTCTGACATGTACAAACCTACACCTTATTTGAAAGTCTCTGGTCTCTTTAGCTGGGTTTATGCAGAGCCAGTCAAATGAGTGTAGCACAGGCATTGGTTATTGAGGGACATTCAAAAACCAAAGACAGTCTTAGCTCACTCATTAAAAATTTCTTGAACTCTTTCTCCTAAAAATTATACTTGGAAAAAACCTGAAACTGGTCTTGTCACTGCTGGGATACTTCTGCAATACAATGTATCATCAGGGAAGTAGCACACAAAATGGAGAATAAAGCAAAAAGAAGCCTTAACTTTATGTAGTTGTTTGCCAAATCTTGTATGGAACTTGTACATTTGTTTTCTTTCTTTGACCACAGATAATCCACTCAGTGTTGTTTAAAGGCATATACTGCCTGGTCTCAGCTGCTGTGCATTCTTTCTATTTCTACTGTCTCTCAGAGCGTTATAGTAGCCAGCAAATAACAACCAACAATAATTATTCTGTTAAGGGAGCTTTCAAGTATCTATCAGTTCCCCATAAAGAAAAAGGAGATGCAGGAGAGACCTGTATATCTCTTTAAAGTACTGTTAGGGAAATTATAGAGATTCAAGAACAGCATTTCACAACTGGAGAAGTCAGAACTTCTAGTAACATAAAAAAAAAGATTTTTTTTTTTTGTCTCTTGCTTTAAAACACATATTTGCCATACTTGTGAAAAAACCCCTTCCATTAAATTCAAAGCAGTTATATGCTGTTTCTCTTCTAGGATGCACTAGGGAACCACCAAGCAGTCCCTCTGATTAGAATGGGACTATGAAAATGAGAGTAGGGACTTTGTTTAGTGTCTTAAACATGCAGGTAGGGATATTTAGGGGCCCAGATGAGGAAAATGCTGGTTTAGGTAACTACTGGCTAAGGAGTAGTTAGACCTCGTAATGGTCATCTGGTGTGTAAGGAAAGGCACACAGAATGGAGCTGTTTACTTTAAGTGTCTTTTTAATATTCTAAATATCTCAGGTATTTCTGAAAAGTATTTGTTCAGTCTGGTGAGAAATTATTTTTCTAGATATTGTGTGGCTTGTGATGATCAGAAGCAGGGCAGAAAAAGCTCAGAGACTAAATCTCTATGGTTGTGGTGCTTATAGTTTCTCTGGGAGTGTTCCTTCTAACAAAACCATGAATATGAGTACTAGAAAGGGAGAATAGTCTCCAGAGAGCTTCCTTGCACAGAAGAGCTAAAAAAACACTGAATGACTTCTATAAACAGTATAAGGGATATAAAAAATCTAAATTGTGATAAGCCCATTTGTTACAGCGGGGATTACTGTAACACGCATATATCCAACCAGGAGTCCCGAGGAAAGGAAGTATATATGGACAGATTCATGGTAGATGTTTCAGAGATGTTTATTTCTCCAGCCGCATGGCTGGGGCTCTCCTGAGGAACTCTGCAGTCACGGGACCCGAGGGTCCTTGGTCACCCCAGGGAACACAAAACAACCAATGGGAAATGAGGCTGAGCAGGGGCAGGGAAACCCCGTGTCTCCCCCCCAGGGCCCCTCTCCCAGGGCTCCATGGCAGGGGGGGGAGACCCCAACACCATTGACCTACTTGAGGTTGTATTTAACCAAGAACTGCTGTAAAAAGCTGTCCTGGGATACATATTTGAAGCTCTTTTTCTTCATTCCCAAAGATGAACAAAAATCTTGAGAGATGAAAGTAAACATTATTTTGGATCACTTAAAACAGTATTTCAGTTTCCAAATATCTTTCATACTTTTTAAACCTCATTCATATTTTAAAAACCTAGGTTTTTAAATATGTGATTTTTTGGATAACAACACCAAAAACTTTTGCAAAGAGATTAATTCCAATAGCTTTTCTTTCCCTATAACATTTCAGTTCGAGTTGGTCAGTGGATATTTTCTTTTCTTTTCTTTATTTATTTATTTATTTTACCAAAAGAGCCTTCTGTCAAAATATCCCTAGCAAGCTTTCCAACTGACCAACCCAATTACAATTAGTTGTAGCCTTATTCAACTTAAGCTGATATTGCTCCCAGCTCTGGAGTGGAGGTAATGGGAATTTTAGCTTGTTCTACTTGGATTACTGCCTTGAACTAGATATAAAGTTTCAGATTTTGCATCTGCTAGGAAAGGCAATCTTGTTTTTATTATCTGTTACCTGCATTAAGCATGCACTCTCACTTTTTCAGAGAGCATTGTATAAATAACTTAAGATGTTGTCTTAATAACTAATGTGATTGCCAGGACCTGATGTATCTTGCAAAAGTAAATCTTCTCTAATGATATGAGCACAATTCCCAAGGGCTGGTTTGCAAATTGATTTTAGTAAGCTAAGGTTTTCATTTTATTTTCAGATATTATGTACTTGCTGCCAATAAAAAAGATCTGAGTTTGCTATATGTTATCCATGTTACTCCCTCAGTTTATGCTGTGTTTTTGTCACTTTTTTCTCCAGTTTATGCTAACCAGTATCACTGCTCTTTTCCTTTCACCTGCGTTTTGTGTTGCATTCTGGTGCCTGATGTGGTACTTTGTTCTGCTTTTATAACTAATGCTTAATCAATTTATCTTCTGCACTTCACTTATAATCAGTATGACAGGCTGACTTGGCACCCTGATTTGTTCATAAACTTGCAATTTTCTAATTAGAATCACATAGCAAAATGGTTCAAATACAATTTGCACAGCCAAAATATGTAAACTGAGTGTGACCTCTATGGGTATATTAGCAAATAAGGATGATATTTAATTATTTTTTGTATGAGACAAGTTTTTATTATGGCTTAAGGTCTGGACCAAACTGAGTCTTACCAGTCCTTGTGCGGGATAAGCAAGAGGGAATCCTTGCTTCTAGGGGAAGTAGATAAAATTTGTTGTTGTATTATACAGGACTTTCTTAGTTATTTGCAGTTACTGTACCTGATAAAGAAACTTTCATGTAGTGTGACTCTAGGCCTCTGTGATCTCTATTGTATTGGAGTGCCAAATACTTTCATCCAAGGACTGAAATTAGCCAGCAGGCTTGGTGTTTGAGGTGAAAGCAGGTGTTTTCCTAAAGCTAAATCTGGAGTTCAGTTTGCACTTAGGCAAATATTAGTATGCTTATATTAATAAAGTTACATGTGTTTGGATACATGTTAGAAATACAGCAAAATAGAGATGAAGAAAAGATCTAAGCATTACTTTGAGGATGCAATTAACCTGGCAAAAAAGCAGATAATGACTAAAGCTTGAAGATAGATTTTCTTTATTATCTCAGTCAAGATTTTCACAGTCTGAATTTCACCTTTGTGTCTCACTATAATATTCTTAAAACATTATTCTTTATTGTAATAACAAAGTTTCCTTTCAACTCTAAAAATGGCTAGAAATGCTACTCCTCTGTTGTTTTGTAAGCCATGTGTTTAGGATCTTGGTTCTCATTCTTATATTAGAGTTACTAAATTCCAGATCACATTGATTGACTACAGCTTGTCAGTCCAGTCTGAAGTGCCTGTGTACATGTAATCTTCCACTGCTACAGCATTCTCTGCTGTATTATGCCTGTCAGGTTGTTGGCAACCCTCTAGTCATAATCTCTAAATCTAGATGAAGATGCCCTGGCCGTGGCAGAGCATTTGGTCTAGATGACATTTAAATGTCCCTTCCAACCCAAATTGTTCTATGATTCTATGAAGTGTCAAGCAGTTTGACATTTCTTCATATGGTGACTTTTAAGAGATGGCCAAACCAGTTAATAGTTTTTGGTAATGAAAGTCTGTTAGTACCCAACAGAAGGGTACTTTTATAAAATTAAGATGAAGAATATCAAGGGAATCTATATTGTGTCCAGCAGCTGAAACAAACAAACAAACAAACAAACAAGAAACCAAGGAACTCCTAAAATCCTTCCCCCTGCTCATGCTTTCTTCCTTCATCCAAACAAAGTATAATTCAATTTAATTAAAGGAATGCACCTCCTTATACCAGTGCAACCCTTCTGCTATGATCTGGCGTGGGAGAAGAGGGGTGGGAGGGAAGTAGCTGTACAACACCCTCAGTGCAGGAAGGGTGGAAAGCCTGTACTGGTATCCCAGCTGCTCCTTAAGGTGCCTGTATGCTGAGGGGAGGCATCTCAGCACGGGGTAACAAAAATAACAGATCATTGGACAAAGCATTTGGGGCAGCTTTGAAGCTGTTGTCACTTATTTCAGGATCTCAGGATATCAGACAGGAAAAACACCAGGGAAAGAAAGGATGTGTTATCCCATCCATTCAACAAATCTTTTCCTTCTTTGTAGTGAAAACTCCATAGAAAAATCTAAATATCCAGTAAAGAAACATTTACATTTGGCTTTGCTACCTTGTTACCTTTAGAAATCCTCACAAAATAAAGTCTAGAACTTGAGGTACACAGCTAAACCAAATACTGAAAACCTTCTTTTGAACATGTTTAAGATGACTTTTTTACTTACATGTAAAGGAATTTAATTCCTCATTAAATTTCCCTGTTTTTATAGGTGTTATTTCTACTCTCAAAAGCTGGTAATTTTAAAAATCTATACCCAAGATTTTTTGTGAATACCTATTTTTCTAATCAATGTTTAACTTACTACTTTAAAAAATTCAATTTTACGTGTAACTTTCATTCTATAATGTTTAAATCTCAGACTTTCTAGGGCAGGAAATGATAAGGAAACAAAATTCATAATTTTTTTAGGTAATACGATGTCCATTTTTACAGACAGAAGAATTGAGAAGTTAGAAAATGGTGTGTTCAAGATTTAAGAAGAATAAAGAGAGCACAACCTACCTTTGTTTCCACTGAGTATCTCTTTCACAGCATGAAACACTGGACTTGATTACCATTGAGAGCAATTATAGCTTAATTTAATAAATGAGGAAGAAGAAGATTATCAATTATGGGGGAAGAAGCCAAATCTTTTTTATTCATCTTGGCATTCTGGGAAGGGAATGCAAAGCAGAGACAAAAAATGACTGCAAAGAAGCAGCCAAATCTGCAGCTATTCTAACTGGGGTTTTCAAAGAAAAAGTATGATTTGAAGTATTTCTTTCAAGGATTATAAATACTTTTTTTTGCATGACATGTACAAAACCAGATACTGAAATCAGTATTAAAAAAAAAAATCAGTATTAAAAAAAGACATTATCTGAGCATCTCGAGTGCTAACCTGTTTATAGATAGTAGTTAACTAGGAAGTGGTATCTGATTGAAGGAGTGTGTAGTGAAAATAATTAATTATCTAAAATATATATATTTTCCCTATTAGAGCATCTTCTGATTATTTTTGAAGTGCATCTTGACATTTTCCCAGTTATCCATTTACATACAGCTTTTTTAGAAATCCAGTTCATAAAGGCATTTAAATAGTCAAGGAGTTTAGAAATTATTTCCAATATAAATAGTAATTTTCTGTGCAATGTTTAGTAAATATTGATTTTGTAGCAATGCTGTATAAATACATAGTGGTCTAATTGAAAAAAAAAAGTAGGCTTGGGTTGGCACACATAGATGAGATTGTTCTAATCTTATAACAAGTATTGTTGAAGAATGCAGAAACCAAGGAATTTTAAAGTACTCATATATACAGCACAATATATACTTATACACTGTAGAGAGTGCAGCTGTTGTTAATGTGTTACAAAACTGTCCAGTCTCTGATGAATACTGAGCTATTCTCCACCAGTCAGACTGCATGTTTACAATACTCAATACATCTGGCTGACTTTAATTGCATTAGCTTTGCTGCACCAGAGGTGGCATAACTTTCATGTGAGCTAATTAGATTTGCTCAATTTAAACAGACACATTAATGCAGCTCAGCAAGGCTCAATTAAATCTGTTTTCAAAGAAAAGGCACAGTTTGAAGCATTATGGGTAATGCTATGCAAATTGCCATATTGGCAGAGAAGTTGAGTGAGTTGTTTGCAATGCCTATTGGCACAAGGCAAGTTTCTCCAGTTAGATTGTGGAGTCTAAAACAGCAAGACATGTGTTCTACGTCCTCTTTCTTGGGGCTCTTCAAAATGGTGCAGCTGCCGTTCCAAGCGAAGGAAGTGATTTGTGAGTTTGTTTAGAAAACGGACGTCTTAAGATTTCATCCCAACCTTTGTGCCCACTGATTTGTGTTTTATATTCCTTCTCTTAGTGAGGCAACAGCAGAACCTAATAATAATATATCTTCATAATGGGATTTCAGAACAATTGTATGTTCCCGGTGTTTCAAACTTATTACACTTACCATTACTCTTACCTTTTGCTAGTGCTCAAGCATAACTATCTATCAATTCATTTTTTTCAGTTATGCACTGTGACCCAAAGTGCTTAGCCTTGCAGGTTTACTTCTGAAGGGAAAGCTGCTAACAAAATGCAACAATGATGCCATCAGTGTGTCGCTAGGATCACTTTTCATTTTGGCATCCTAGAGATTGCTTCTCCTCACAAAATCAGGAAAAGAGAGCATCCTTCATGGGAACTCAGGTGTGATAAGCCTGCCCTAACTGATGCTACGTTTTCTTCTTCCAAATAAGGCATACTTATAGCAAAATAAATAGTGTAAAATTGACCGTGTTCTTTGAAGTTAGTTTTTTTTGTGCCTAGCCCGATGTCTCCAAGCACTTGCATCCCCTCTAGCTGCAGCTTCATTTATACCCAAATGAATAACATGCATTTTTCCCAAAGGGAAGATGAGCTGATTAGGCCATTAGATGACCTTGTTTACAACACAACATTGCTGGAAGATATTGTCATTAAGGGGATCACAGTAAAAGTAACCCTTTTACTGTAATGCTCCTGGTTGGGTGCAGAAAAGGCACACCATATGCTTGCTCAAGAGATCTCAAAGGCATGTTATGGACTGCTTTAATGGTTTGTGTTGTTGTGATGTGACATTTATGGAGAGGTTGATTGGTAAAAGCAGTCTCCAGTATAGGTTCTTCAGGATTTTCTAACAAATATGAAAATATTTGATCTCTAGGGTCCGAGGTGTGGCTGTTAGTGTATAGTGTATACTGTATAGTGTATGCAATTCCTCACAATTTTGTGTGGGAATTTGTAACCTCCTCCACTCTCTTTTTATGTCCCTATAGAAAAATTGCTTTTTTTGAAGGAAAAGATCATAGATTTGTTAATATTTTCTTGACTTTTGCATGACTTTGAAGGGCATTTAAGAGGAGGTAGTGTATCCTCTACTGGCCAGAGAATAAGACTTATGAGCTTAAAATCAAACATTTGTGTAAATAAATGATACAGATTAGTGTCTAAAATCAGAGCAATATTAGAGGTAGCAGCCAATTATTGAAACCCATTGTCTCATATTTTGGATACTTATACACATTTATGCCTTATTACTGGAGTAGTAATCACAGTAAATTTAAAATACACTGACACCAAGAGGTCTGAATACTGAGACCCAAGAGGGTCTCAAAAGAGTGAAAATCAGCAGTTTTATTAAACAATATATAGAAGTTACAGTCATGATGGTGTCAGACTAACCAATATGAAGCAGATTGCTCTATGGTTAGCCAAATACACAGCACAATTATATTCAACACGTCAATTATAAATAGGAAAGAAAATCCATTTCCCATGCACTTTTGCAGATTCTGTGTTCTGAGCATATCCAGCATGGCTTTAACTTTACTGGAATTCTCCATTCATACTCTCAGAACTCATATGTTTCATTCTCAAACTGTAGATTTTGCAGAAATAAATGTTTTAAACGGAAATACAGTATTTTTCAAAGGCTTTTTTTCAGAATCCCTAGAACTCCTTCCCTTAACTTGATTCAAATTCATAAAACTGACATCTGGCAGAGGGTCTGCTCTACTCTGGTGTAGCTGTCCTCTCTGACAGCTCTCCATTAATACACATCCAGGCTATAACGTTTTCAGAATTTTTGCTGTATCACCTCCACCTCGGGGCACTTGCCCTAAGTGATGAAGTAAGTATTGGAAAAATGTAGAATAAACCCTTTATACAACCTAGCCAATAGCCTAAAAACTGATAGACTCATCTTGCTCTTGCTGTTTGTTTTTGATTGTTTTTTCTTTTTAATTTTAAATCTCTTCTATAAAAAAATTTAAATTTACATTAATTGCTATAATAATTTGTGCATTTGAATTAAGCAGTGAACATTGTTTCCTCTTTCCTTTCCCAGTTTGGTGATTTATCTAGTGACTTCACCTTCTAAACTGCCACTAGAATATGAAAGTAACACAGTACTGGAACAAAATACTGGGTTTGAAAGAATCTTTTGGTATTGTAGATTCCAGTGTCCAGATTTCAGATCCAATGGCAACTGCTGATGTGCCAATACCTTGGAAACAGAATGCATTCTCTGAAAACCTAAAAGTTAGCTAGAGGTAATAATGTAATTAAAATTTAATAAAGATGGGAAAGAACAAGAAATTTGTGAATTAGATATGCTCATGTAGTTTGAGCTGAATATCACTCCTGAATATTTTTCTGTTCAATGTTAAAGTTTTAAATAATTTAAATAATTTTAAAATATGATTTTTGTAATAATATATGGTTTATATAATTTCTTCAGTTTATTTTCTCTTTCTGTCTAAAATATCATGTTTAGTGTGAAAAGAATTGTCCTTCACAAAACTTCGACACACAACACATGAAACCTTACTGCAGAAGGTGAGTTTGCCTATGCTCTTTACAATACTCGTCCTGGAATAACTTCAGGGAGAACATTTGAGATAAAAGGAAGTTTAATTGTATTTTATATTCTTAATTCTAAACTTGACAACATTTAAACTACATACCTATTGAACAAAAAATGACCTTTAACTAAAATATTCCCAGCTGGAAGCATTATAATTATAATGTTTATTTATTAATGTGACTTTTAATGCATAAAAATACTGTCGTAGTTATAGAAAAGTCAATTAGGGCAACACTCTGGAGGAAACACTCTGAAAGGATAAAATGCAATAATAGTAATGATTACTTTCATCCAGAAGGGATCAAAATTAGATTATGAGGGTGACATGGTGTCTCCATCTTTAAAGGCTCAGAGTACCTCTGTTTGATGCCAGTCATTATGTGATTGACTCTTCATGTTCCAATAAATATTTTCCACTATAAGGTGAGTTCATGCCCTCTCTCTTTTAAGGAGAAAAAGAGGATAAAAGCATTTGAGATGAAACACTGTTCAAAACAGGCAAGCACTTTTGGGTCAAGGAAACTAGAATTTTAGCCTCTCTACCTTTGGATTTTTTTTAACGTGTATTTGAAAGGGGAGTAGCTAAAAGTTTTGTGTTGCACTAGGTTTCTTTTCCATGACTCTATGAAAGAAAATGTCCTTGAAACACTGTTTACCTAACCAAAGATTCAACTTCAATATGCTTGTCTTTCACATTTTTTGGAGAGAAATTTCTGTGAAGAATCTCCATATGTTTTCTCTGTTCCCTTTCTGTTCTAGAAAATCTTCAGATATCTGTGGATTTTTCCTGGTGTCATAGCACTGGTGCCTATTTCAATTGCTCAACAATATTTCTTCATAGCATAGAAATGAGTCTTTTATATAATGATGCCACTTCTTTTTTGGTCTTAAATCACAGCCCATTGGTCTTCTCTTCTGATATCAACTCCTCTTCTCATGTTATTATAAAGAAGGTCAAGAACTTACGTGCTACTCTGGTATCTGGAAAAGATGGGTAGAGAGAGGTTTTTCAGTATGACAGGCAAAGGTACAAATAGATCCAATGACTTGATTAAATAAGACGCAAGTTCCAAGCAGGAAGTACAACTACACATTGAAACAGACTTCTCAAGGGAGATTACAATGCAGTTTTCAAAATAAGATGAAACATGTTTCAAGTTCTGGTACTAATACTGTTTCTGAGGGTGCTTGCCACTTGTGGTATAGAAGGTCAGACAAGACGATCACATCAATCACTTCCGACCTTCAGGTCTATTCATATGCCAACCCTCCAAATTGCCATGGTCCAAGGGTGGTGCATCATACTTATAACTGTCTCAGAGAGAAGCCTTTATGGAAACTAGACAGCTCCTCATTCATCAAATATGAAATGCAGTGGAGATTCTTTTCATATTCTATTGACAATCCTACATTTTTTTGTAATGCTTTATTCAAACACAAATTTAAAACCACTATTGTTTGGGAGAAAAATACATTAAAGCTAGGATTTGGTGGAACCAGTCTTCAAAACTAAAATAATTATTTTAGGAGCTGTGTCTTTGTGAAGCCATTTTAAGATGTGTGTGTTTTGATGTTAGTCCATTACTATTCTTGGTTATATGGTTTATAGCAGAAAACTCAAACTCTTCAAATGAAAGTATAGCATCATATTTATGCTTATCATTTTGATACATTTATAATCTCTTTTTTTAAAAAGTCCAGAGAAATAAATGAAATAATCTTGTTCCTCTGAAATCAAGGATTCCATTGGTATCTAATTGTTTTCTACTTTACAAGCCACATTGTTCTATTCTCTATCATATTGGGTTTATTACAGTATTTTAAAAAAACAAGCTGGTATATTTAAAAAGTGTAAGATTATATTTTAAATTCAATTTTCACAAAGTAACATATGAAATTTTACTGACCAGATACTTATGAGTTTGTTGGTCCTGACTATTTTTTGAGTGTTATGAGCTATCCAGAACTAGAAAAATTAAATATTTTGCTTTTTTGTTTGTTTTTTACTGTTGTTGCAGTCAGGACAGTCTAAAGTTTATGCCTAATGGGAAGGTATTTGGATTGGTGACCATGCAACATGAAACCAAAAGGAGACAGACTGAACAGTAATAACAATTAAAATATTTATTTATTTATTTATTTAGCTGGCAATTTATTTGTTTATTTATGAGCTGGTTGAAGAACCCTGAGCCTAAAAACCTGTCTGGTTTCATAAGAAATTTTCCTCTCTGAAGAAGAATTAAAAGCATAAGGAAGAAACTGTGGGCTTTTCTAAGTAATTTTCTTTTTTAAGTGTATGTGTAGACGGAATAGCTGGCACCTTTGGAGAGGTGAGTTAAAAACACTTTCTCATGTACTGTGCCTCCCTTTTCAAAGTATTTTTTATGAGGTTTTTTGCTTGCAGAAGCACATCTTGAGTTGGTGTGTATTTGCATTGGCCTTTTCTGGATATAGTGCCACAAGCCTGCTCCTAAAATCTGTTGGGATCAATATGACATATGCTACATATCTCCTTAAGAAGTGTAGAAATTCTGTGAAAGCTAATTCAAGAAGCCATGAATATGGGAAATTTTATCTACTACACTGGTTAAAAAAAAAGTATAAGTTTACATATAGATGTAACATTTTATAAAGTGAATGTGATTCAGGAACTCACATATGCGTGTAATTATTGAAAGCAGCTGATTTTGCTAACTGAAAGCAGTTAACTGGGTGCAGATGTGCTCCAACTGCATGTACATAAATGAATTCTGTTTGGAGAAGTGGAAGAGTTTAAACTCTATTACCACGAATAGTTCAATTTTCAAAATTTCACAGAAAAATAGAATCCATCATGGTAGAAAGAAGCATTCCCTAAAGAATCATTGTTGTGACAATTCACATTACTTGCTTTTAGAGACAACAGTTGTGCAAATGCCAGATACAATGAATCTCGGATGTTAAATGTACACTTGAGAGTTCCTAAAGACTATGCTAACACTTTAAGACAATTTGCTATGTATACGAGTATATAAAGAAAGCCTCATTTGCACAGACTCATTCTCTGAAAAATGGATTGAACCAATTATGTATTACGCTTTTAGAGACATTTTTGTTTAATATTAATTATGATTTTGACATAACACAACAAATGTCTCCTGGCCTCTATACAACTTATTTTAGAAAATAACATAATAAAAAGTAATATTTAAAGTAATATAGTTCCAGTAAATTGAATACCATTAAATTATTCCAATAATGTATAGTAGGAAAACTTATACTTTTGCAAACAGTTGCATAAATGTAAGTTTCATCCTAGAAGTTTTACTGTTCATTTTGCAAACAGAGCTACTACAAATATTTAAATGTAAAATGGCCACATTTTTAATGTCTGGTGATGTAGACTGTATGCTAGAGGCTACTTATTCTTGTGAGTGGTTCCACAAAAATTAAAAGGTCCATCCTCAGGAGTAAGTTCATAAAGACCAGGACCACCTCCAACAATGCCATTCCTTGAATATTTCAGTTTGCAAGGTGTCAAGCTTCTAAGTAATTTCTCACTTATGCTGTGACCTTATAGCACAAGAGACATGCCAGATTTTCTGAACTCTGCAGATCTTATACCACTCTAGATACCATCAATGAATTGCTTAGGACATAAGTTTAAAGAAGAACTCGTATAATTCCCTAAATACTCTGCAAATGACGAGAGGGATATTTGAGGTTGCCTAGGCTGAAATGAACTGAACTCATCTAGCATATGTTCCAGAGTGGAGGCCCGGTTGCTTGAGGAAAGTATTTTCAAAGCAAAGTTGCTGCAATTTTTTCATGTATGTTTCATGAGAAATGTCTTAAATCAATGCCTCACCTGATTTTAGAAGGACAAGCTCTCTGGATTAGATTTATATGTTTGTTACAAATTCAAACTATGGTATTTCAAGTGGTAAATGGCAAGTTATTATCTTAAAAATCATGGGTAGATAACTTCGTGTGGAACAGAATCCAGTTGGACAAACAAAAGTTATGTCATTATTAATAACAGTATCAAACAGACAATTTGTGACATGTTGCAGTGATACCAGTCCATTATATGTTACTATTTATAACTACAAATTATTTTCCAAAACAGCCAAGATGAATTATTCATAATTTAATTCCTTCATGCCAGTATCAGCAGGAGATGCCCAGAAGCTGGAGCGGGATCACAGATCAGCAGGAGAGCACCTGAAGAGCAGCACAAAGGAATTCCAGCTACTCCAGCCAGTGAGTTGGCTTCATTGCGGGGCCCAACTTAAACGGTTCCATGCAAATGCACACAGCATGGGGAATAAACAACAGGAGTGAGAGATGTGCACATGCCTGCAGGGCTACAATCTTACTGGAATCATGGAGACATGGTGGGATGGCTCCTATGACTGGAGTACTGGAATGGAAGGATACAGGCTTCTTTTGAAGGACAGGCAGATGAGATTAGGGCAGCAGAACACAGTGTAATACTTGCTGAACTTTTTTCTGAGTGAACAGGAGACAATCTCCTGGCACATCTTTTTCCAATTCTGGAGTTATACTGGCCAAAAATTTCTGGGTTCATGTTGTTGCATTCAGTGAATCAGCCATGTGTTATATTGCATGAATAAAGCTAAAATTCTGCAACTCTTAGCCTCATGAGTGATCCTTGCTAGCATAAACCTCATAGATTAAATGCATACGTGCAAGCAAAATTTACATTCCTTCGTGCCTGTCTGGGTTATATGACTGTGCCTCTTGCTTTTGAAGTAGTCTTCATCTACCATCAAGGAAAACCTAGTGTAAGAGAAATTGCACAAAACTCTATAATAAGGCCCCGTGTTCACTGACTCATGACTTTGCCAAGATACCAGATATGCTCAGTACCTTTGCTGAACTCTTTATTTGAAAAAGTATAGTTTTTAGGTATTCTTAGTGTGTAACCTGGTGTTTAAACAAGTTTTGTTTGTTGCAGCCCTTAGAAGAGAAGCTGCAGTACTTCAGTACTGGGAAGACTTCATGAACTTTGGAAGACAATTTGCTTCCATGTCATGAGTTTCATTTTTTTTCTCATACATAAAAAATATTGTTCATATTTTCTTAAATTATGATCCCTTAAAATGATCTTTTCATAACTACAGTGAGTAGTTTTTAGTCTGGCAGTCAATTTTCTGCAGTTTTCTTTGATAGAGAACATGACCCTTTTCTTTGTAGCCTGCACAGAGAAGAAGACTGCATCTCCAGGAACAAATGCATATGCTCCATCTGAGGGCTGCAGAAGCAGAATAGGGCATTATTTGAAGTTTCCTTTTGCAGGAGTAAGAGGTCATAGAATCTGACTAATGAGACCCATTCCTTTGTATAGCAGGGAACAGAGACCATCATTCCTGAGTCTCCAAGAACTCCTCTGACTAAAGAGAGGTGTGGGACTACGGCGCAGCAGGGCCAACAGCTCATCCCTACAGCTCCCACTGTCATTATCAGTGACAGTAGGGATAATATCATGTTCCACCATGCCTCGTAACACCTAGAGAACGAGAGTGTGGTATCAAAACATGGAATCAATATTTTTCCAATTGGTAGAGGAAGCCATGATGCCCTTTAGCTGATGAGGATCCTCACTGAGGACAGACAGGTTGTGCTTCCTACCCCAGTGTGCTAAAGTGTTGTCTTGGTGCTGGCATTTGTGTGCTTCGCATTTAAGGCAAGACTAAAACAAGACTGAGATTTTAGTGGGGGCTAACAGGAAAAGTTACCAGCAGAACCCATAGATGTGTACATTTTCAGTACCCATATTTTTAATACATAAGCACAGCACTTTTTTCTTTTTTTCCCTCCATTACCCAAGCCTCATTCAGATTACAGTGCAGAATGAACTGTTAATAAATCAGGTCATGCACTGCAAGAGGCTTTCATGGGACCTCTGTCTCTTCTGCTGCAGAATTTGTGAGCTGGGTGGTTTATCAGATAGTGTCACAGAGTTTTTCCCTGTTCCTTCATTGCACACCCTGGCAATTGTGATTTTTGAAAACTTGTACTTAACTATGAACGATAACTGTTGGTTAATAACTACCTCTGTTGTTTCTGAAATCTATACTTTCTTGTCAGGTCTTTGTTTAAATTGATCAGTAAGTTCAAAAATGGACAAATGTGACTGTGTGTGCACAGACAAGAACAAAAACTTGTCTTAGAAAATTAGGCTAAAATGATTTCTTGGTTGTTATGATTCACTGCTACTTTTAAAAAATCAGATTGCTCTTCTGCCTTTAAAAAAAATAAAGAGAACCTTACATTAACTGAAATTTGTTTCTGGCTACCCAAAAGTGATATTTGATGCTCAGAAGAGTTGAGGTCAAGGTTTGCTAATCAGGTCAATAAGAACCCTGTTTGTATATAAAGTGTAAAAATTCACTCTTAAATTAAAGTCAACATTTTTGCCTCTATTCCATTTATTCCAGGTTCCAGTTAATAAAATGAGAAGAATAGTATCATCTTTAGCTTCCTTAGAGACTTGTGATAAAGAAAAATATATTACATATAAAGGAAAATGAACAAACAGGGTCAAATATCCACTTCTTGCCCACAAACATACAAAACATGTTCAAATCTCCACTTTATAGAAAAACTGACTTCTCTGGGGACTGGGAAAAAAGTTAAAATTCCAAACAAACCACATATTTCATGCTTCTTGTAGGAAATAAAAGCATAAAGAGAAATAAAAATGCTTGTTTGTTTTACTTATAGCCAATGTTCTTCCCAGAAAATCTCCAAAATACACTGGATCTTAAGATCCTGAGAATGACAGCCCATATTCCAATAGTTTTTCATATGAGAGACCATTCAGACAGGGACAACCAGTGCTTGGAATCTGGGAACTAGGTGGCTTGGGATTTGGTTCTGAAACTCTGAAGTGCTCCGCTCCATGGCAGGGAGAGTGTAAGAGAGAAGAGTCCAAGTTTAGGCTTTAAAAGAGGACCAAAATGCATTTAAATTCTTTGGGCTGCACATTATGTTTCAAACATTAACCTGCTGTGTGACACAGCTCCATGTTTGAACAGCTTCTTCCACTTAGAGAGTAGGTTTTGAATTTTGTTTCCTCATCTCCATAATGTCTTTCCACTCCTTCAAAGCTGATGGCTGGTCTCCTTGGCAAAGTGTGTGTGCTGTGTGATCCAGAGCTTTGAAGGTGGGGTTGTGTCAAATCCACAGGTGGGGAGTTTGAGCTCCAACAGCAGGCAAGCAATCAGTGGGTTTCTAGGGTTTGTATCAGAAAGCTGTCTTCTGGGCTGTTTCATCAAAAGAAACTAACATATTTCTCTGAAAAATTAAAGTTTCTATAATTTAGCTTTTTTTTTTTTTTTCATTTTCCCATGAAAACCAGTGTCACCAGAGAATTCCAATTGATTCTCTTCACATTTTGGTATCCAAATACAGAAGGAGTTTGATGTTATGGAGCTCTGACATGAAACTGAAAATGGGAAAAAACTAACAGACTAACAAAATTGACAAAAGACCTACTAAGCCTGCTGTTTTACCTATGAAGCTGCAAAGTGTCACTACGACACATCACCACTCCTGGAGTTGGATCAGGTATTTCTATGATGACCTCCCACTCCACGCTGTGCCTAGACTAGGATTTAAGGCACACACCCCCATCCAAGCTGTGTTTAAACTCCTACAGTGCTGGGTTGGGGTCATAGCTTTCAAAATCCTTGTTTCCCAGTCTGTGGATCCTGTGAGCCTCAGGAACAAGCTTTATATCCTCACGTTTCCATCCTTAGCACAGGCTCACCTAAGGCTCATTCTACGCACAAGGGGATTTGTGATGAATTTTCCACGCTGCTTCTTATGGGTGAGTGATATTTCCTACCTACCCTTTATAGCACCCTGTTCTCAGCTTCAGATTTACTTGCCTGTCACTTTGCAAGTTGTGAAATGACCAACACATTCCCTCTTGACCAGTCAAACATCCCATTTTTCTAGGGAACATAGTCTGTAGGTAGCTGAAAATTTGGTCTAAAAAAAAAGATAATTAACATCTAAAAGAAAAATAATTAATATTTAATCATTTTCTGAGAACGCCACTCAACAAAAGCTTATTGTTAACTTCAAGTGGAGTAGCCACCTCCCTTCTCTTGACCGCATAACCAGCAGCCTTTGGGGTCCTTTAAGTAGTCCACTCTCAATCATTTGAGAAGCAACATGTGGCAGCTAGGAGGTAATGATATATGGGCAGCACTTGTAGAAAGTTTCTTGCTTACTGGGAATGCCCAAAGTGAGTTTGCTCTGAGCCTATATGCTCTATGATCACCCTCAATCTCAACTGCAAAGACACACAAATGAGTGAAGTTAGGTACTTCAAAATGAAGCCCAGGTTTGAGCAATGCTGAGAGAGGGCACGACGCCCTCTCATTCCCATTTGGGGCAGGAAGCTGATGGAGGTCTTGATAAAATCCAAAGACTTCCATTCAGTCCATGCTAGAAACCACTCCTGATCAACCATGTGTAGCTGGTTGTTACGAAGTTGAGTAATTACAGCAGTTTCCACTGAAAAGCAGAGCAATGAAAGGAGAACGCTTTCATCCAAGCACACATACAGCACTCAGAAACATCAACAAGAATGAGGGAGACAAAATCAATCACCAGCTGTCGTCCTCTGTGGCTAGTGCCTTCCTATCTGGAGTAGTTTCCTTTTGCAAAAAAACAATATAAAATTCATTAGGAGGCTTTTATTACAGACACCATATATCACTAAAGAAGATTTGCATTTCATGGCCAGCCTTGTCCATTATTACATTCTGGACAAGACTTCATCCTGTAGCTATTTTCTAAGAAAACTCACTGAAGTGAGTCCCAGGAAAGATGCAGGTGGAAAAATACCTTGATACTGAGCTGATTTATGTGCAGTACATAAAGGGGCTTACTAGAAGACTGGAAAGGGACTTCACAAGGAGATGTAGCAACAGGACAAGGGGAAATGGCCTTAAACTAAAGGAGATTCAGATTAAATATTAGGAGAAATTCTTTACTATAAGGGTGGAATTGGGACAGGTTGCTCAGAGAGCATCCCTGGAGGTGTCCAAGACCAGGTTGGATGGGGGTCTGAATAACCTGGTCTAGTGGAACATTCCCTGCTCACACTGGCGTGATTGGAATTAGATGACCTTTAAGGTCCCATCCAAACCAAATTATTCTACAGTTCTAGCATTCTATATATATGGATTAAGAATTAAGCATGTGAATTTTGTTCAGACTTAAGATGTTTGGAGCACTCACAAAGAGCTGTGGGTAACTCTAAGGTCTTGACAAAAATCTTAGAAGTTTAAGATCTTAAAAATCATAAAAAATTGTCAAAGAAATTATTTCAAGACTGAGACAGTGCTAAGCAAGCAGTAGATGAGTGGATGCTTTCAATAATGGATTTAAGAACTGTACATCACCGCACTCAAACAGTACCATAAAACTGATTCACAAGAGAAGGCAGGGTTCCTGCAGAAAACAATTGTGTATTATGAGGAAAGATGCCTGGGTTTTCATTCAGTTATACAAAAACAGAGAGAGTGAATTTAACTAAACAGACAGTTTCTAACTTCTGAGTGTTTGAATTTATAATTTACACAGTATTTTCACACAACTTTTTCACTTTTTTTTTTTTTTTTTTAAGTATTAACAGCCCAATTCTGCCAGACTTGGAAGAGTACCTAGCAGGAGAGGATTTGTATCACTGGGCTCCAGAAGATAATTCACTTTTGCAAAACATTTTGGAGTTGCATGCATTTACATAAAATTTTAGAAACAGATAAACTGATATTTGCATTCAACCAGAGGCTTGGAGGAAGTTAGTCATGGAAGCATTCTCTTTTTTCTTGTTCTGAAAAGTTAATATAGTTTTCAACAGTTTTAAAAAATAGAAATGTGTGTATGCTACTACATGCAAAATAAATGTGCAAAGGGTTTAATTTTTAACAAAGTGTTCTTCATATTAGCAGTATAATGTATACCCCACTAATTATTTTATTATACTTACATTTAAAGTTGTAAGTAAAATGCTAAAGGACAAAAATTCATTTATAAGTTAATAAAGAATAACACTTTTTTTCAGTACTATTATTGTAGGAGAAGAGGAAATTGTTGTAAGAAAATGAAGTGCCTGGGGCATAACGCTCAAATATTGTATGAAGCAGAAAACAAATTATCTGACTGGAGAAGATGGCAGCACAGAGTAGTGTGAGTGCAGATATCTGTGCATTCCTTTCTATAAGCAGTACTTTGGCTTGAATAAATGTCTTGTACTGTCAAATCTCACTACTATGAGTGTTTTATATGCCCCATTCTAGTCTAGGCAACTTATTGAGGTTAATGGCCAATACAGTCACTATTCCTTATGCAATAAATGACTTTATTTTCATCTTTAGATTCTCTGAGGAGTAACACAAGCATAAAGGGTATTTTCAGCATATATGAAATACAGTTCTATTAGAGGGCTTAACTAAATTATGAGCTTTTAAGTAGAAAAGCTGCCAGTTCTGTAGGACAATGCCTTCTATATTTTTGAATGTAACAAAACTATAAGGCTGCAGGTTTCTTTCTAAAAGGTTAAACCAAAAATCCACAGCTGTGTACCTCAATAAAACACAAAGGTGAAAAATTATATAAAGATTTCATGTGAGAAAACAGGTGCTCCTGAAATCTGGGCATTTCAGGATATGCAAACTTTGAAAGGAAAAAACTCTTTCAATATCTCCTTAAAACGACTTTATTCATTCACATATTTATATGAAGAAATGTTATGACAACCATACAAGAAGATAACGACAGGACTTTTGAAGTAACCTTTGTACTGGTAGGTTATTATAGCCAGTGTTTCTATATTTGGATGCAAATACCAGCTGAACTACTTTGCAATTCAGTAACTTCTTATGGCCTAATTTCTAAAGAGAAAATGGGTTACATAACATAGCAGCAGGAAATAGAACTTGTCCGTGCTTTCATTTTTATTAATTTTTGTGTCAGATAAGTCCCAGGATTTTAAATTAATTACTAAAGGTTTGAATGTTCTGTGCAACCCTTTTTTACATCATTTAGTCGTGACTGTCATTCAAAGTTTTGCATCTACACCCTATAAAAAAACAAGCACAGTCTATATTCAGACACAAGGAAATTTTGCAGAGTGGTTGTAGACATTGCTTCTATTTAGCCTGCTGTTATTACAACAGCTAGTGGTAGTAATGCATGGGTAAGCAGCACTAACCAAATGCATCTAGAGTATACTCGTGGGTGTCAGGAAGAGGCAGTCAGCAGACAGTACTAGCTCTCCCATCTACAATAAAAACTGCATTTAATATTTTCCATAACTGGTTTCTTTGAAAAACTTTATAGATTTCTTTTCTTCATTATTTTTTTGTTTTGTTTTAAATGTGTCTATTGATGCGTGTCCCATTCTAACCAAAATAAACATAATTTCTGGCCAAATAAGGATCCACACTGTTTTCTGAACTGCACTCCTTGTCTTGTAAGAGATACTAAAATTTGAACTTTGCAGCTTTCTGCATATTGAAGGAAACATCTGGAAAGAATGAAAACAATGTATGGATCCATTTATCAAGTTTCTATTATACTGCCATCAAGCCTCTGGAAAAGGCCAAGTGTCAAAAGAAATAAATAGGCAAAAATGACATCTGTGATAAAACCTAATACTTTAACAGCAGCTTGAATCTGAGTCAAACTACACAAGTTTTGTATTTTTTTTTCAGCCATAAGAAGTCTACATGAATTATTTATTCAGCACCAATTCCTGCAGCATTATCTAAGCTGTGGAAGTTGTTAACCTGCATAACTCTGCAGGGCACTTGCATGGATGGCGTTAAACATTCCTGCCAGCAGTCAAGAAGCAATATCCTTTTATGAGAGATCTTGGAGAGAAACAATCCTTCCCCTTGCAGCAGCAGCAGGGTGCAACAAAGCCCTCAATAACCTGATATTCTGGTGCCTGTGGAAGTGGCTCTGAGCCCCCCCAGCACAAGGGAGACCCCAAAGGCAACTGCCATCAAAGATACTTTTGTCACTGTGGCAAGGATTCACAAGCTGGTTGACAAGGAAATAAAAGAAAAAAAAAGAAAAAGTTTTAGTACTGCATTCATACTGCAAGCTAAATAACTAAATTTTTTTTGCATCAATATGAATTATATATTTAAAGAAGTATTTAAGAAAAGATAAATATGGATGTTTAGGTTAACCTACACGGTAATGACAGCATTAATGTGACACATATCCTTTTGATTATATGGGTCAAAACTGTCTCATGGCTGTACTAATTATTATCACGATTCGAACTAGAGTCCCTGAAAGTTGTGTGGACTTTTCCATTACTTGTAGTAGCAAACATGTTATTTTCCTATTAAACTGTGAATTTTCACTTTTGAGTGGGAGACTGTTTACCCCAGGGCTCAGTGAGGCTGTGCTGAATAAACGTGTCAATGAAATGTGATATCCAGTTGAAACAGTGAGATGGAATATAAATAACAATTTAAAAATTTGATGAAATTATGATACACCTATCTCATAAAAACAAACAAACAAACAAACAAACTAACTAACTAATTAATTAACAACGCAGTCCTGGGCTCTTTCTTGTGCTGTTCAGTCACAACCTCATCCTTATTCCTTAGACAATCCCATCATGTGCAGAAGGCTACCTGAAAGTCTTCTGAACAATTGTTTTAAGTGAATAGTAAGAAGAAAATATTATGTTTTCACTCATCAATATTCTCTCAATGTTGAGGAGTTACTCAGCTAGACCTTGTTAGATAAGAAAAAAAATATTGCATATTATGGACCGAAAGAGGACCACTCTTGATCCTAGGATAATTTTAATTGACGCAGACCAGGAAGCTGAAGGCTAGAGAAAACTTTTTCTGTGTTCTTTAATTTTGTTCTGTAACTTAACTATGGGAATCTACATCTCAAAAAGCCTTGAAAGAAATTATGCTGAGTGTGGTTACTTTATTCTTACTATAAAACACATCTAAGGAGTCCTAAAGCATATTTATTTAACACTATCTTATTTTTACTACCGCTCTGACTGGGAGCCAAAATAGAGTAGGTTTGCTTTCTTTTAGTCCTCACTAGATATTTACATAGCCAGCCTATTTCAGAAATTTTTTCACATTGAGTTGTAAGGGAAAACAGTTAGTTTGCCCTGATATTATTTATGGTACAGAAATGGGAGGAGAGATTGCAGCAAAATCTTTAAACTCTGTGGATGTGATTAATTTAATGCTATTTTTTCCTCAATCTATTTTCATATCTTCTCTCTAAATATTGGCTATTTATTGCTTAGTAAGTTAGGCATTATGAAGGTGTGGAAGGAGAGTGTTAACACTGTCCGACTATTGGTTTCCAATTTGATTTACTTTAATAACCTGCTTAGTTATTTGGCTAGTCTTCAGAAGAAATAAATTAGTCTCATGCTCTCAGTTGCTTCCTGAAAGTGCCCATCATACAAAGGGAGCCCTGGGAGACCAGCTGTCAACTTAGTTGTCTGAATCTACATTCTGCAATTGAGCTCCTCTTGAAGTCAAAGGAAAGACTGATTTAAATTTGCCTGACAATATGTTTATTTACAAATCCTAACTTGTCCCACAGGTGATATAAAAATTATTGACATAGCAACAATAGCCATATAATGCTTCCCAAAGGCAATCAGGAATTCTGGAGATTGCAGGTATGCATGTAACAAAAAGCCAGTAGCTATGATTTTGTTTATTAGTTTTCTGAATAAGAGTAAACTATAAAAGTCATAGAAAAATAAAAAAGTGAAGGAGCCTCAAGAGCATCACCTGGACTTTCCTTCTGCCCCAGGTCAGAGTCACATTGTGACAGATGCTATTCCTATCATGGACTACTCCTGACAAATTGCCCGAGTTGTCCTTGGAAAGGTTCAAAGATTAAGACTCCACAATTTCCCCAGTCAAATTATTCCAGTTGCTCATTATCCATACTAGTTGAAAGCTTTTTCTGCTTCCTAACTTAAATCCCTCCTGGTGCAGTTAGTGTCCACTACTACCTCTCATACCTACTGCGATATGTAGGGAACAGATTATTTCTTTACTTTTTGCAATAGCCTTTTGCTTTCTTCCCTTCAATGTGCTGATTTTTCAGTAAAGGCAGAAGCAAAAAGGTTGGTAAATACCATCAGACATCTCAGTATCAAAAGGCAACATCCTTCCAAATGAGGGACTAACAGACGAGCATCTCTGCCCTTCTTTTAATGACTAAAAGGCTGGAATGAGTTTTCAGAATATCTCCTGTCTCTTATCATTCTCCTCTCTCTTAACTTTTGATATGTTTAATTTCTATTACTATCTGTTCTATCCTTTTAGCAGTCTGACTTGGCTTCCATTTTCTTTACACCTAAAATGTCAAGTATTGAGGATACAGACTAGATAAAAAAACCTTTGTTTGTTGATGTTGTGTACTGGTCCAATATCAAAATGCTGTAAGAGGAACACCTTACATCCCAGCGCTTTAAGTAAACTTGATCCTGAAGGCTCTGGATCCCTCAGTACTACGTGGCTGGCATCCTCCATGCACATAGCCCCAAAAAAGAGGAAGAACGATAACCCAGCTTGTTTTAGCACAAATCATGACTGAAATCTCTATTCATATTTTTGAATCATGACAGAAAGTGAGATGGAGATTTTGAGCTCTGTTTTAGAGGTGAATTCTGAAGACTCTTTTTCCTCTTAATACAGATGCTATTGGTACCTTTTAAGACAGAGTTCTTTCACAGAAGTCTTGAGGAAGACTTTCTTGAAGAAACTGGAACTGCCAGGGTTTTGCTTCAAGAGACATTTCACATTTGGCAGAAGTTTGTACCAGATTGTTTGCGGAAGTTGTACAAAGCCAGGATCTGATTTGGTCATTGTTAATAAGTTTATTAAAAACAGTTTCTAACTTGCAATGATGCTCAATTCTTGCAGGAAATTAAGGATGTCATGCTTTCAATATTGCATTGAATAATATATTCAGTCACCCTGGTTGTTCACAGAACAATCACCATCCTGGATTGTGATCCCCTTGTAGCTGTAGCAAACTCTCCACAGATAGGAATAGAGAAATAGTACAGGAGAGGAGAGAATCAGGCAGCAAGATTTCTTGTATGTTTTAAAAGAATAAGGAATATCATGATCATATAAGGTAAAAAAACAAACAAAAAAGCAATAACAAAAAAAACCACCACCACCAAAAAAAGCTGGTATAAACAGTTACCTTGCTCAAGCCAAAAGTCTTCAATCGTGCCTTGTCTCAGATCACCTTTAGTTTGTTTCCATGGAGGGTGGTACTTTCAGACTCTCTGTTGCGACAGGCCAGACCGCTGAAAGCATCAGCTTACTTCAGGCATCTGCTCAAACATGGCTCCACTGAAGATATAAAGCAGGCTTATACAGAGCCTCACAGAATATTTTCCACAGCCAGAATCCTCCTTAATCCTGGCAGCTGGCACAACCATATTTCTGAAGACACGTTTTCCATGCAGATTTTGAATTATAAATATTGTTCTCAGTTTATCAGCTTGAAGTCAGCCCTAGACATTAACAGCACTATCTAATGCTTGTTTTACATTCAGAGAAATATGAATAGATACCTGAGTCAGTTATTTATCATTACTGAAAGGTGTATAGATGCTTTGGGGAAAATCTTGAATGCAATATATGAATAGAAATGTTAAAGATTCAGTCTTAATTGTAGCACTGTGTTTAGACACCCAGATGGCAGCAAAGTTGTCATGAATCACAGGGACAAACATAAATGATGTCACAACAGAGGGGGTAGTGTGAGCTGAGAAACCTAGAGTTGGTGGCTACCCAGAGGGGAAACCAAGCAGCAGAAAGATTTACAGGGCACTGTCTTAATAGCCCTTTCTACATTGTAATGAAGCATGGGTATTTATGTTCTATGCATAAAGTTTTCCTTGCAATTTCATTTGAATTAAATATCCTTTTATTCAGCCTTTCTAAGTTCATTACATAGTGCTATCAGTTGGCATGCTTATGCCAGGATTTATCTGCACACTTCATTATTTGAGAACTGACTATATTGAGTACTGACTCCAGCCTTGGGCAGGAGCAGCTTCTGGGACCTACCAGGCTGAGATTTGTGGGAGTTCATGTGCTCTTCTTTACCAATTGTGCAGGAAAGATGAATTTAACTGTGCACTTTGAAATACACAGAGCAATCTTGATGATCTGATCTGTGTGACAAGCCCTTCTGGTTACCTGCTAATTTATGTTGTGAAACAAGACCTTCAGATAAATGGGATTTTAGTGTAAATAAATAGGAGACAGCTGTCATTAAGCAGTCTTTACTACTTATCTTGCTAAAATCCATCAGTCCCATGTTGAACTCATTTCAAGCAATAAGCCATTTCCATCCTGGTTTTTATCTTCCCATTAGGCCACCTTTTATTATAAGTTCTTATTACAAGCCGGCAACGTGTCACATGTGAATGAAAAGTGATGAGATCAGGATGAGGATAAGCTGGGTACCTCAATTAAAGTTTGATTTTAATAGTACTCTTTAGGTAACTTTTCAAAAGCACTATCTTAGCCTTTATTAAAATTGGCAGGGACTATCAAAAAAGCAGGTTATTCATCTCTTCATGTTCATCACCTGGGCCCAATAAAGATGTGTAGGATGGCAGAGATGAACGAATGTAACCGTGCATGTTCAGAGAGACTGTAGAAATCCAGGTTTCCATAAAGTCAATTCAACCAGTTAAAAAAGTTTCCTGATCACACTTCTGAGTCTTTACTGAGTGAGCAGCTAAGGCTGTAGTTTGAGTACAAATAATGGACTAACCACCAGCTAAAAGATACAGGTTTCGTTTCACAGGATAGGATACACACAGGTTCTTTATTAATTTATTTTCCATGGTTTCTCCAAGCTTTATTAAATTCTAAGATTTATTTTTTTTCACTTACCTTATTGTAAGAACATATGAAAGTAAAAGGTAAAGCCAATTGACATTTTTAAGTTCGGTTAACATCTAGGTCAATTTTATTTTTTTGGTACATACATTTTTTGGTTTCTGTAAGTTTAAGACTGAGCATTTATAGGCAGATTTTAAAAATTATGTAGGCAGCTTTTTTTTTTTTTTTTTAAATTAAAGGATAAATTTCTCTGCTGCAGTCTCCTATATATGAATATTTTAAATTTTGTAATATTAATGCTTCCTATCTTTCCATTTCTTTTGTGATATTAAAGTCACAATGACTGGAAAGTGAACAGATTTTACAGTACTGGAAGACATAAAAGTAGATAAATAAGACACAATAATAAGGTTCTGTCTATTTCCCCGCCAATCATATTTTTATTTATAAATAAGCCATATGTCACTTAAAATAGATATAATCCCCACAATTTCATTATAAACCTCCTATCAGTTCTCCTGTAACCAAAACCACGTGTTTAATCTCTAGGTATCTCTTATCTTTGGCACTTCTAGACCTTTTTCCAATATTCATGTAAAATAACAATATTACTACTTAATAAACGAAATTTGAATTATGAAATAAAAATTAAAACTAGAACTGAGCCTTTAAACTAAAGCCTTCAGACACTTCAAGTTCTGAAATGATCACGTTGTCAAAATGGTAGTGGTACAAGGCTTAAAATATTAAAAGTAAACGAATTAATCTCTTTAAAAAGCTTACCTGAAGCCTCAAATGAAGTGATGTTTCCTGATGTTTCATTTAGGAATGTTCTGTTATCTACCCCACAGCTATGCAGTCACAAAGCTGTGTTTCTGATGATAAATCCAATTGGAATTTGTTGGTTTGGTT
Organism: Corvus moneduloides; assembly: GCF_009650955.1. NCBI lineage: Eukaryota > Metazoa > Chordata > Aves > Passeriformes > Corvidae > Corvus > Corvus moneduloides. The sequence goes on along the minus strand of NC_045479.1, from coordinate 37,920,049 downwards.
TTGGTTTGTTCTAAATATATTAAAATAAAATCTCTGTTTCTTGTTAATTTAGAAAATGATGTTCCCTGCTGGAAATATTCAAATAGGATTCCAAGCAGTTTGATTTGAAACAGGTTATTCATGTGCAACATCTAAATTAATGTTTTTTGTTTGTTTTTTAATAAAGTAAGATTAAGATTAAATGATCACAGATCAAATAGCAACACACATTTTTCATGTAAACTATTTGTCATTTGATTGACAGACCCACAGTAAAAATGTCAGATTTAATGATGACTTAGTTTAAACCCACAAATTTTCACAGTAATGTATTGTCTATGTTAGCAAATCATTTAAATGCAAATGCATCAACCAATAAGACTGTACATTTTCATTTTAAAAAGTGATGAGAAGCGTGTTATGGTGACTACTAAATCAGTAAAAGTATTAAAAGAGAAGGAATTTTATCCTATATTTACCTCTCTTCTATACATCAAAGATCTATAAAATATGTTACATACACATGGTTATTTTTCCCAGTACTCTGGCTGCCCTGAAATAATATGCAAGGATTAATACAGTATCATAAGGAGGATAAATATCACCATTAACTAAAAAAACCAAAAGCTCTATTAAGAGTAGAAAAGGATAGAAATTTGAGTAAAAATGACTGCTAAACTAGAAAAAAAAAAAAAAAAAAAAAAGAAGTAATGCATAGCAAAATTAATGTTATTATCATATTTTTAAAAAACATATTTTCAATTATGTATCTTAATTCAGTCAGAAATTATTTGATGACATTTTCCCATTGATGTGAAAATACATGTGCTTTCTGGAATCATCCTAATTTTTTCAATAGAGTCACTTAGAACAAGAAAAAGAGACTCAAAATATTCACCCTTTCTTGGCATTAGGGGTATGAAATGTTTCAATGTTAGCGTGGAAATTATTCTTAAGTTCAGGGCTGTGTCATGCTTTGACTGTGTTGAAACAAAATGTTTTGTTCCAAAACCAATCATAGAATCCATTTTTTTAAGCCATACAGATTTATGTATTTTTGAAAATGAAATAAAAATAATTTAGAAGAAGAAATACAATTGAGCTTTCTTTTATTTAGCTGTGCAATGTGTGTCTTCCCAAATGCTTGAGTATTTTTTTGCTGTCTATGCCTTGTTCTATGTTTTGAAGTTACATTTTGTTGAACATTTGAAGAGTCAACAGAAGCAATGAGAATCTCTCAGCACAGTGCAGAGTCCCACAAATACGAACTCCCTGTAACAATGTTTTGTTGCAGTTCAGCCACAGCAAAGCATAACTTTGCTTTCAACGTGTTGAAGAACTCTTTGCTGAGCTGTTGGCATCGAACAGAGAATCGTACCCGAACCTACTCATATGTATTTTCCCAGCACTGGGAAACTCCTTCTTGATCTTGACAGGCTTTTTTTCCACTTTCCTCAAACATGTCCAGAGTGGCTTAGTTCATTCATGCTAGTTTGACAGTTGGAAGAAATGATATTGTTTTTCTTTATTACACTGCAGATCAGCTTCAAATGAGCTCATAGGCATTCTTAGCATTACTTGTGAGCTTAGTGAGATAATGGTTTTAAAGTCTCCAACAAACCAGTATCCAGAAGATAATACACTTCATAAAACAACTGACTTCATCTTACCACAGTTTAAATCCCTCTGGCATTTAGAGAAATTGGTGTCATTTTTTCCCAATAAAATAACATTTGTAAGGTGTTAAAAGTTCATTTTAAAGTACTGTTGATGTACTTCACAGGAATTTGCTTTAATAGCTTTTGTAATCCCTGGGTGAAAAAGCAGACCATTTGCTTTAGCAGATTATCTGTTTGGTTGGGGTTTTTTTTCAATATAGAAAGCTGTGGAAGGGATTTAGTTACTGACAAAGCAAAAAAGTAAAGTAATTTCATTAACTATGTTAATTTGGATTTCCCTAGAAAAAAATCCCAAACTATAGTTTATTACATTTTCAATTACAATTAATCTATTTTTGAAATTCTAATTAAATGCCTGAGTGACAAAAATATTGTGTGGTTTTGTGGTTTTTTTTAGAGAGGAGTGTAATATACATTTTATGTTTTCCAAATTTGAAGCTGCTTAGCAGATTCTATCTCAGAATTACGTTCCTGATACTGGGCTTGAAATGTAGCATTTATTGCTTTCTTTTGAGAACATAATGTTTTTAACATAATGTTTTGTTTCAGGGTCCTTTCTGAGAGAGATGAAAAGGCGTGGGAAAAATAGTCTACTTAGACATTTTAGCTTAATGTACTCACAGTGCATCAAAACCATGTAAAATTCCTACTATTCAGATTAGAGTTAGGCCTTTTGAACTTCTGCAAATTGCCAGCTGTAAGGGATCCTTCGTGAGAAAATCTCTCATTCAGGAAACAAGGCTCAGGGATGTAGGGTATGCAAAATACTTGCTTCGAAGTAAAAGGCATTGGGAAATTGCCTCACTACATATAAGTTCCCTGCTGGTACTGTTAACGTTGCTTCTGATGAAATAGAATGTGATTCTTTCACCTCAATCTGTTGTTAAGGAAGATTTTTTGGCAGAGACATTAGATGCCCAGAGGATAATTACACACCACAACCAGAACTTAAGTAATTTCCATTCTAAGATATGGGGAATTCCAAAGAGAAAGGATTATTCACACTTACATGTCTTTTGTATGTAAGTTTTGAAGAGAGATTTATATAAGAAAGGACCAAAACATAAAAAGTGGAATAAGGGTGGAAGAAAAATAGGCCTGATCCATATATATCAGGCTAGAAGTTCAAGTGCTTGATCTCATAAGCACATACCCTTAGGAGTTTTGTTACATACAGTAATGTCAGCCATTGCATGAAACAAAATACTTATTCATAACTCTATAATAAAATATTTTCTAATGTTCTGAATACTGAAAATGCAAAATAAACAAATTCATTAAAGCACATCTTGCTAGCATACCTAGCAAATTAAAAAAAAAGTAAACATTGAACCTCTGGAGGAGAGTTAAAATAGTCATTGCATCTTTTCAGACAGATACATCAGTGAGCATGGCTTCCTCTTATTGAGATTGATTCCAGAAATTTAAGTTTTATTGACATATTGCAATTGATACATTATGCATCACTCCTTCCTTCATCAGCTTGCTGCTGAGCCAAGACGGAGATGCTTTGCATCTCTGAATTTCCATGTCACCTTTCTCTCTGATTTATTTTAAGACAGTAAGGTCAGTAGATGTCTTCATGCCTAGTACTATGGACTTGCAGTATCTCCCAGGTTCTCTGGCACTATCATATTGCAATTAATGACAACAAAGATTCATTGACTGAGGCATCTTAGCAATTCTTTGCAACAAAAGAAACAAAGGATAGCCATCTCTGACATAAAAATATATTCTTATTTTTCTTGTGACAATACCATACTTTATAGACATCTAATAAAAATAAGATCTGCATCCTAGGCTTTTGCAAGTTCTCAGGAGCAAACAGAGGGAAATGAGTATTTCCTTTCTTGATGCAGTGATGTTTGATAACCTACTTCTTTGCACATCCTTTGTGGCTACACAACCATGTCCTTGTGAATAAAAAAAGAAAAAGAAATCTTATTTGAATAGAGTTTAAATTATATTTTACCTATGTCAAATTGTGTCCTCCTGTGACAGAACCAAAACTACTTCAAAATCTATCACATTCTGACAATGCATGCCCTATAGCATTGAGGAGAATGTGCAAACTGGGCTTTTTTAAAAGCATAAGATAGGCAGGTCTCCATCTTCCATTAAGAGAACACATAAAGATATTTTGTAGGTTTTAGTCAGTTGAACCAGGCTCTGCACACTTTTCTGTCCCTGTACAAAGCAGCATCCAACAACATCCCCAACCTCTCCTACCTCTTCCCCTCGCCTCTAGGGAAATCCCAACTGTGCTACCAGTAAAATCATCAGATCAGATCATACTTTGGGTGTGTGATTTTCTTCATAGGTTATGAGGTGACCTGCCAATATCACTGCATCTCTGCCCAGCTTTACTCTCTGCAACAAACATTCAGGGAGATGTATTCAGTAAGATCAGTAATACTAGCAATATTCCTTAGGCAGAGCAATTTTGGGGAAGGATTTCTGTTGTGTGTAGCAAAAGTTCTAAATCTGAGACAGGGTGACAGGGTATATGTGTATTATTGGAGTATGGCTTCTGTTAATCATGTGGGAAATGACACATTTTTTAAATGTTAGAGTTTACTTCCCAAGAGAACCACTGCAACATTTGTGTATTCCCATAGGCTTTCCTGCTCAGAATGCAAACAAATTTCAGTTTGCAATACTTATTCATATTTTAATTGATCTCACGAAGTCCAATTTGCAAAAGAATGCATGTCAGGTCTATATTTGGCAGAATAAAAGCTTTATTTCAGTTCTTTGAGGGTGGTCACAAAAATCAATGTTACAATTGCAGGCTGTAAGATGTGTAAATTTAACTTTCCAAAAATTGTATTTGCCATCTTTATGCAGTGAATGAGCAGGAAACCAGAAGAGGGTTTAAGGCTCCCAGGGTGTACAAGGAAAAGCCCCTCTTTAAAAGGAAATGGTAGGTAACTCATTCAACAGACTTAGGATTTATTCCTGTAATGAGGATGAAGGCCTAGTATATGATAGTATCATTGATCCTGGGGATTTAGGATTAGTCTGTAAACATACAAATATAAATATTTAAGTTTTTTGGCCTCCTGAATTTGTACATTGATTTTATATTTTTTTTTCCATTATCCTCAAAGTTCTTCCTTAAGAATCTTTTTGTTGATTCAATGCTTTGCTCAGTCAGAAGGAAGGAAATATTAAGAAAGTGAAGTCAAGTTGATAATAACTATTCACTGCTCCCTGGGAATACAGGATCTGCCAAACTTTTGCCTTTTTCATTTTGTAGATCACTTTGGCAGTCCTTTTTTGTTTATGGTGTACACAGGCACCACTATATTGCAGCTCACAAAAACAATCCAGTGCCCCTTTTTGCAAGCTGAGGTACATATCTTAAGTGCATTTTCTGTAGTGCTTCATCGGCATTTGTTCTTGTCACCCAGTGGAATAATATGACAGAAACAAATGGCAGTGTGCTTCCTGCTTGCTAAATACAAAATGGTCTGCACACAGCTTAGAGAACTCTTGCTTGTTTTATTTTTGAAAGTGCTTTGTGGAAAATCAAATGCTGGTGAGAGACAGCATTCCTTTAACTATTTTCTGATTTAATGTAGACCTGACAGAGCTCCTGGGAAAAGGAAATTAATCTTTCTAATTATGTTTTTTTTTTCTTTAATATATTTATGAAGTTTTAGCCTTTTCATACAACAGATGTGACAGATACAAATAGAATTCATATCATGTGAGATAGATAACTCCATGTCATTGATATACAAAATTAAGGAGCAGTGCCATAAAAAATAATCCTCAGAAATATGAAACAAGGAAGGCTGTACTGTGGAAAAAAGAAGTGTAGCAGTGATTAACATCATAATTGTATTCACTATATAGGTTGCATTTTACCAGGAAAAATATTGAAATACAGCAAGCTAATATTTCTGATTTACATTTAAATACTTTCTATAAAACAAACAGTCATGCAATTAATTCCTGAGGGAATAGAGCAATGTAAATACTGTACACAGATAATACCAGAGTACTTATAATACAGAGGCTACATATTTTTATTAACTGCTTTAGAAAGAATAGCAAAAAAACTTACATTTCATAATAATTTATCTCTTTCCTTCCTAAAATTCTTAGGTTTTTTTCAGTAAATTTTAATGTAATTTACTAGGAATTAAATCAGTGAGATTTAAGGGCAACCAAACATGATTATTGTAGCCCAGGAAAGTGGCAAACACGCAAGCTCAAAATAAATTTAATTCGAAGATCATTAAAAATGTAGTGGAGACTATTTATCTTTTGAGTGGAAATACAAAATTTCCCTTGGAAGTTGTGGTCCTTATATGCATTTCTGATAGATTGCTTTTCATGTATAAAAAGTTTACATTTTGCATTGCAACAGTGTGGAAACCTAGTTTGAAGAAGGGAGGAGACTGTGAATTGGAAATCCAGAAGCAATTTTTTCACTGCTGAAAAAGAAATCATACATCCAGAAAATACTACAGAAGTCTAATGGAGACTTCCTAGATGCTAATTTGTTAATATGGAAACAATTAAGCCTACTTATTATGTGCCATGTATTCTGACATAATCATAATGAGCACTGGAAATTAGACTATGATGGAAAATGCTAAGTACATGTAGCTAGAACATTAGGAAATTGTTTACTTTGAGAAAAAAACTGTATTCTGGGCTAGGCTTAGTTTTGTTTTTTTTTGATAGAAAGCATCAGGCAGCTGACAGACTGAAAAAAAAATAACTGTGATCACTACCTTCAACCAACCTTCTTCCCTGTGAGATGTTTCACAATAAGGAGAGGCTATCTGTTTTTGTTACTGCCTGCTAGCATTTGGGGGACAGAATAGAGGCATATAATGCCTTCCAGATTTCCTTGCTGCCAGAAGATTTTGTAAAATGTTCCCATTCCCCTCATAGAGATGAAGAAGGAAAAGTGGCCATTCTCTTTTATTCACGGTGTGAGATATCAGAATGACCTGTGTTATTCTTGTCAGGTCCCTGTGCGTGTGTGTACAAAGAACAGTGCACTCATGTCAGCAGCTTTGTAATCCCACAGACCAGAATCATAAAAGGTAGAATGGTTTGGCTTAGACAGGACATGAAGGTCCTTTAGTTGCAATACCCCTCCCATGGGCAGGGATACCTTCCACTAGACCAGGATGCTCAGAGTCTCATCCAACCTGGCCTTGAACACTTCCAGAGGTGGGGCATCCACCACTTCTCTGGGAAACCTGTTCCTGTGTCATACCGCTCTCACAGTAAATAACATCTTCCTAATATCTACTCTAAACCTGCTCCTTTTCAGTTTGAAGCCATGTCCCTTTGTGCTGTCTCCACCTGCCCTTGTAAAAAGTTTCTTTCCATCTCTCTTGTAGGCTCCCTTCAGATACTGGAAGGCTGTTACAGAAGTCTCCCAGTAGACTTCTCTTCTCCTGGCTGAACAACTCCAGCTCTCATATAAAAAGCACCTCCTATTGTGGTCATTCCAGCAAAGTGCTAATACCTGAATGCCAAGGCAAGACAGTACAAAACCATTTTACACTGCTAATAAGATGTTAATATGATTTCTAATTCACTTTTTATAAAATGGACAAATAAATTATATTACATTTGCATTCTGGTCTGGATGTTCACAATCCCTCAGAATACTCCCATTCCTATTCTTGCTAGATCTGAGTACAGGAGGGCTCTTTTGGATAATTAAGAGGAAATAATAGCCCTTTAATCACAGAAATGTAGACTCATTCTCAGAATTTTGTAATTTCTGGTGGCATAACTATTCATTTAATAGTTACATAGCAGTAATTTATACATAATTGTCTTACATAAAGTCAGACTTTCTACAGAAAACATGCAATATTTCTGGAGAAAATAAAAACTTGTCAATTTATTCCAGTCACATCACCTGGAAATTTATCTATAAATATGTCTCAAACCGGCATCCCCTAGTCTCAATATGCTTCATTCTTCCACTGAATTTTTTCTAGTCTGAACAGTGAACTCTACCCAGATTTGACTTTAGAGGACAAAAAGTTGATGCAGAGAGAAACTAGGCATAATTGTTTCCTGCATTTTTAACAGTTTTCCCCTTCATATCTTTTCTCCCAAACCATTCTTTTTTATGTGTTGATTTTCCATTCCATTGCAGTCTGACTGCAATTTGAACATTATCTGAGATAAAAGTGAAAGGTTTTTCTTGTGATAGTTCCATGAAGCCAAACACTGACTCATTTCTTCTGTATATCAAAGTCTGAAATAGATCAAATAAAACCAGTCTGAAAAATATTTCACCCTCTCTTTTCTGCTCTCTTGGAGACATTGATGTATATCTCTTGGGAAAAAAAATGTCCTGCTCTCCCATCCATGGTGCTGACACATTGGTCTTGTCACTGCACAGTGACTGATAATAATAATGGTTGAAAACACTTTCAGATATACTCATGACCAAATATGGTCTAAACTGAACTTGAAACATTGTTCATGCTATAATTGCTAGAGGAAAATGGTCTTCATGGTTTCTGTTATTACTGTTTTTGTGGTTTTTTTAAATGTCTCTCTCCAAACTGTGCAATAAAGCAGTGGGAAGACTATGCTAGTGATAACCATTCAGATTTACCTGCCATTTTTGAGATGCAGAGGTTTATTTATGTATCTGTAGATAGTTGTATCTATGGGTATAGCTAATTAATTGCATTTCAGATTGTTTCTCTAATCTTTAAGAAAATAATCCATGATTTGATCCTTCACAGGGTCCCATATTTGTTTTCTGAGCAAGCCCTACCAAGATCAGAATTTTTTATTTGTGCCTTTGTTGATTTTAGCCTTGCTGGCATGCTGGTTACCATGTATACAGAGGCTTTAGGAAAGCACTAAGATAGGTGTGCCCAATATAGTACAGGCCAAAACAAGATCCCTTTAGGAAGGCTGGAGGTTAGTAGAGGTGTATTGTCTTGCAGATTGTTAGGATGACAATCTCAAGACAGCTCTTGGGAAACAATACTTTCAAGATACTATTAACATGAAGGTAAACTTTTAACAGCAGTGAAAGTTCCAAAGCCTGAACAGACATGGGACTGATTAGGAATGCCTCTGAGTCAGTCTTAATAGTAAAGTCAGAGGATAAGGATGATTTTATGTTTGAAAAAGTGGACAGAGACATAAAAATTTGAGGCTTAACTCATTCCAGGCATACCTTTCACTTCCAAATATGATTTAGTGGTGCTTTTCTAACAGTAATATAAAACTGACAGTGTTCAGTCTCCATCTTAAAATCGGAACTGGATATTAAGAGAACTGGAAAGCCTCTCTTTTAACAGCTGGCTTGACATGTTTGGTTTATTCAGAAAACCAAAAGAAAGGCTGAGAAAGACTATGACCACTGTCTCTGAATAGCTTGCTGTGCTAAACTTCAAAATGAGAAAAAATTGCTTAAATGAATATGTTATACTGGTAAAAGTGCCCCTGAGCACTGGAGTGGGATAGATTCATGCTGGAAATATGCTAGTCTTCCTAGCACTGAGGTTGTGGAACAATGTTTCAGAAGGAGGAGCAGTAAAATTATTAATTTTCCCTGCATTTTTTTTCTTCTTTGCCTCTGTTTCGTGAGTTCTTTTACTCGGAGTTCGGATTGAAACACAGGAGACACAGAGTTTGTCTTTGGACTCAAATGTTTATCATTTCTTATCTATAATACAGCTGCACAGAATGTGCCTCTGAGTTAACAAGGTGAAAATGGCTGTGAGTTCTAACTTCCAAGGCCTTTTAAAGTCTAAACTGTCCAATTATGGAATGCCAATTAATTTATTTTTACTTTTATCCCAGTAACTAATCATTCATGTTCCGCACTGTGGGTTTTTTGAACCAATACCAAAACCACCAGATTTGTGAAGAAGAAGGAAGAAAGAAGAAGGACAAATCCACACCCAAAATCTTCCATCTTGTTACTAAATCCCATAAACCTAATTTTCCTACATCTCTACATATTCTACCCAGTGATAAAACTTTAATCACACAGCAGCAACCTCAATGTTATCACACAATTTGGGAAGCCTTTCCCAAGGACTCAGGTCAAATGCAGTGTGCTTTTCAAGATCACTGTCTGTCAGCACTGAAAGGCTGAAATTCTCAGAACTCAGAGTTCCAACAGAAAATATTTAATTAGTTCTTAGATAATAAAAAGCACGGAACATAATTCTTCACCATGACAAAGAAAGGGATTTACAAACTTTTCAATTCTTGTAAAACTTGCTCAATTCTGTGGTCCAGGCAGAGCAACATAAAGAAGAAAGCTGATCAGAGGATGTGATTGTCCTGCTCTACTCTGCACTGCTGTGGCCTCATCTTGAGTACTCTGTGAAGTTTTGGGTGCCAAAATATAAGAAAGATATAAAAATATAAGACAGTGTCCAAAGCAGGTGAAGTAGGGAAAGCCATATGAGGAGTGCCTGAGATCACTTGGTCTGTTCAGCCTGGAGGAGAAGAGACTGAAGGGAGGCCTCATAGCAGTTACAACTTCCCCGTTAGGGAAAGAGGAGGAGCACACACTGATTTTACTCTGGTGACTGGTGACAGGACCCAGGGAATGTCATGAAGCTGAGTCAGGGGAAATTTACCTTAGATATCAGGAAAAGGTTCTCTGCCCAGAGAGGGGTTGGACACTGGAGCAGCCTCCTTAGAGAAACAGCACAGCACCAAACTTGATAGAGTTCAAGAAGCGTTTGGACAATGCTCTCAGGCACATGGAGTGACTCTTGGGGGTGTTCCTGTGCAGGGTCAGGAGTTGGACTTTGGTGATCCTTGTGGGTCCCTTCTAGCTCAGGATATTCTATGATTTTTTAATTCTGTGACCCTGTAAGTAAGACTTTATCATCACCCTCTATAATACTGTTGTTTCAGAACAATCAAAATGCTTCTATTTCTAGTACTGTTAACCTGACTTATTTTATGGATACTAAACTGTGTTTAAAATAAAACAGCATATGCAGATTTAAGATCAGCTGGTATTCCAATTGTTATGAGATGAAGAGGTAACTGTAGTCTTGGACATACAGTTATCTGGGAGGCACAAGGAACCATGAAGTTTAAAATTAAAAATAGCATGCCATTGATGTGTGATGAAGTTATAACAGCTTTATGGCCATTTCTCCAGTAGGCTGCCTTTGCTTTACAGGCCTTGGTGTACCATTAAATTCACTATGAAAAGCAAGCTGGGAAAGAGCAGAGAAATTTCATGTCAATAAATATATGGGGAATTAAAAATGTTCCTTGTGCGGGAGTCAAAGGATTTGGTTAATAACAGTATTAATCATTTTCTAATTCTACCTTCTTCTTTCCCAGCTAGCATATGGATGTGGTCTTATTTTGATGAAACATTTGCTGGCAGTAGAAAATTTAAAGAAAGCAGATTAGCATTATGTACTGCAAACACTATGTTTTTCAGTGCTTTTGTACCTTAAAAATATCAGTGAGGAAAAACAAATCAATCTGAATTCCCAGGGAGTATGGTAATGCTCAGATTCAGGAGAATCGTTAAGTCAAAGCTTTTCCATTAACTCCAACATACAAAATTAAATTTTGTCCATACAAAAACTACTAAATTTCTTGCTGTTGACACATACCAGTTTTTCTAATATACATACAGAAAGACTCAGGAAAACAAGAGGAAACAGTCTCAGTCCATTGCAAGGTGACTAGAGGATAGGTTGCTTCTGGGCATTAATAAGCTGAAACCCAAACCCTTAACCCCAGACCTGTAGGCCTCAGGTCTATGATTATGTTCTGCGGTCCCAGTATGTTACTGCCTAAGTATGAGGATTTGCCCTGGGACCTTAGAGTGGCTGACAATTTTTCAGCTTGACTTTAATATTATTTTAAATCACTGAAATAATTAATTTTAAGAAATTGTTCGTGCTTTGTTTTTGCTGTAAGGGATAGTACCAGACAGGTTTAGTGAAGCTTACCAAGCTTTAGTTTTTAAGAAGAAAATGGCAGCCTGCAAGCAAGGCTTTGTTGTGTATCACAAACATTTTTTGCTGGCACTTGACAAATCAGGGTGTTACTGAATGAGGCTTGAGAATAGGAGATTTTTGAAGACGCTTGGCTAATTGCTAATCCAGTTTGCTCATGCTCAAGAGACATTTTCATCAGCTAGTCACTTTTTGCACGAAGCTTGTCATACATTTAACCAAAAGATTCCCAAAAAGATAACTCATTTATCTTATTTTATATTACTTTATTGATTTCATACTATACCATATCAAATGTTATGATTACAGTTTGAAAAACATCATATCCCAGTGGCTTGAAAAAATAATTCTTGAATGTCCTCCAACAAGATAAAGTACATTGTGGAAATTATATCCATTGAAAAAGATTTCTGAAGGCAAAAGACTATCCAAGATAGCAAGCAATTTAGCAAGTTAGGGTAGAATTTCAGTAAACATCCAGATTAAATTAGTGTGGAATTCTGTGTTATAACTGGGGTGAAAAGCTTTTTATATCCTCGTAGCTTTGACCCTTTGAATGATCACCTACTGTCATGAGAGTACAGTTAAGACAATGTCATGTCCTTGCAAGATAATCTGCGCTAAAAAGGGAGAATAGTGGTTCCTGTTAGTGTTGTGCACTGTTATTAGTTTCTATATTCCTCTGAAAGAAAAGCTGTGATTAACAGGTCCATGATTTGATATTTCACTGTGTAAAAACCAGGATGGAGCTGGTGTCACCTGTGCTGTGATAGGAATTTGGCAACAGTCCTTTTTGTCTTTTTTAGATGTAAACACAGATGAAAATGGATAGGGACATCATGCGAATGAAGTTGTCTGTGACACCTGAGCAAGGTAGCTGCAGGTTGTGAAATCATCTCTTGTACTGAAGAGTGAGAGAGGGGAAAGATTCATATTGAGAGACAGACAATGTCTCCCTGTTTGTCAGGAAGGATATTAAACAGTACTGATTAAGTGTACTTTTGGATCCCCCAGAATAATGCTAATTTCAAATTCCTAAAGCATCTAGAGTTCATAGCAGACATGCAGTAAACCCGAGGTTCAAGGTGATAGTTATTTATTTTCAAACAACATAGGTATTCATATATAGACCAGAATTTACAGTATGTGATGTAATACTTGTGTCTGTATTGAATCTCATTCCTGATAGCAGTGAAGCAACTTTGAATACCTCTACAGTGCAAAAGAGAATACTTGCTATTATGCCTTCTATAGGTATGCACCAGGAACAGATTTCAGATTTAAAAACCTCCAAACGAACAAACAAAATACCCCACCCTAACAAAACACTCCTAAACTTCTTGGAAACAATGGACTGGAAACCTGGTGGTTGTCTTACAAGAATTAGGGAATTTTATTTTGTAGGGTGGAAGAGATGTAAATTCAAGGTTTTATTATGATTTTGAATCATATTTAAAATAGTCACATCATGTGTCCACCATAAGACAGGACCCCAGATCAGGAGACAGCTGTGATATAAAAGGCTGCCTGGAAAGAGCTAATTTAGTCATGTAGATTAGGGGTTTGTGCTGTGCCATTACTCCCAGATGGAAATAAAGACATACAGAGCTTTTTGCCTATGGCATGCTATTGGTTGGCAACGCACTTAGCAAAACACTGCAGTCTCCTTTTAAACTCAATATGTGTGAGTTTTTCATTGCCTGTTCTCAGACATGGAAACTGACAAGTTTTTTAATGAAATAGAAGTGGTCTTTTAATATGAAGTTAATATTTTATTTGATATAGTTAGCTTTGTGTTCCCACTAAGGGACAATTAGCCAGTGCATTGCATATTTTGTGTCTTCCAGTGTTTGCTGTGGGAAATAACTAATAGTAAAGAGGAATAAAGTAATGTGTCTCTCTCCTTGAAAGATTCTGTTTTGCTACTATAGACACGGGGAGTAGAAGATTAATTTTAATGTACCGACCAGAACAGAAACAATGATGAAATAAATGATTTCTTTGTATTGGAAGGATCAGTTTTATAATGAAATAAAACTCTCCTGCAATACTTACTGATCTTCTCAGGGGTTTTCTGTGCCAAAAATAAAAAAAAGTTTTTGTTAAAATTTCCTTCAATTGCTTTTACTGGGGTATAATTTTTTCTCAAACTCCTATATCGTTATTGGCTAATCAACAAGAAACACAATCTATAATTAAAACCATACCAAACAAAACCAACAAACTCGAACAAAATTATTTTTTATTGTATCTATTGTCTTTTCTTTAAAAAATGCAAACACCAACCTTCCTTAAGTAAAAATTTTTCTTGGTGTAAAAAAAAACTTTACAATGCCTTTTTGAAAATGCAAGGGATTTTTATGGAAATCTTTTCTAATTCTGGTACTTTAGTCAGTAAGAACAATGCCTTTAGAAAAATATTTTTAGTACAGCACAGAAAGATATGACCGAAAAGGAAGTGATTACAGCTCATTGCAAGATTTCCACCAGTGGTATCTTAGTCTTATATCCTTCCAGGATTATTACAGTGATGATGTTGACTTAATCATAACTAAATTTAGCTTGAGTTATGTTTCAAGTAACAGAATGCAAGATAGCTCTTATGCAAAGCTCCTTGCATATTGATATAGACTTCAAAGCAGCCCCTGTTCTGTAAATGTGCCTTTTAGAAGTTAGCAAAATACAAGCTTAGAAAGTACTTAGCACTCTGTCTCTTACTCTCTTTTAAATGTGCAAAGTATGGTAACACAAAAATTTAAATTTATTTCTATTTTGGGAGGACAGCACCTGATGACTGAAAATAGAAAAAATGGTACTGAAATGGTAAAACAAGTGATACAAGCAAAAATGGGTCTATTAAGTTGACCTCAATACTGAGGAACAATACAATTTTTGGAACAAAGAACAATCAAGGATGGAGGTAATTGGGAAGTGGTAAAATGAGATAAATTGAAATAATTGATCATCAAAGGTGAAGGGTATTTCATTAATCTTACATCTTTTCTGCTAAAATGACTACTTAGATAGAATAAATTCAGTGAGCTTCATCTCTATCAGTTAAAGTAAATATCTTTTGCTGTATTTTTCCATATGATATTATTGTCTATGTTGAAAAGTAAAGGGATTGATAAAAGAACTAGGAATTGTATGAGAAACTGTCTAAGAAGGCTATTGTGGGTTACACCACAGGCATATTAACAGGAACATCCCTCAGAAGCTGGTTCTGAGATTGTTCCTATTTCATGCATTTCATTCAGAATATGAACAAATACAGGTCTGTGTGGTTTTTTGATTTGGGAGTCCTTGACAGTGCCAAGATGACCAAAATGTTGTACAAAAATGGTCAAAGGTCCTTTCCAACTGAAGGTTTAGAAAATTGGTGGTATAAAATGCAAAAATCTCATAGTCCAAGCACTTCTAGTCTGACATAACAATAGCTAAAAAACAAAGGAGAGGAAAAAGACCTATCTGTTTTGACTGATCGTATAACAACTATGAACTGTCAATATGAAACAGCTTTGAAAAAATCTCATGAAATTCAGGGATGGAGTAGGTGAAATACTTTTAGGTCAGAGGTGAGAATGATCATTCTACAAGACATTGGTAAAACTTCGTTGTGTTGTGATGTACCAGTAAACTGGAAGACATTCTGAAAGAGATTAGTAAAATGATCAGAGCACTGAAACAACTGTATTATGAAGAAATATTAAAAGAGGTTGGTTTATTTAACCCAGTTTGATCAAATTAAGGTAAATAGATTATGTGACAGTTCTTCATATTTGAGGCAAAGAGGGAAACAGAACAATTATTGAAACGAAAATTAATGTTGTAGAAGATCAAATGTTTAAAAAATTTGTTGAGAATTAACTTTGATTGAAAGGTTGAATATGACTCCTAAATTTCCAAAGAGCAACATTTCAAAAAGCTGGTAATGGCAAGGGACAATTTCTCCTTTTCCTCTTACTTTTTGCTTAGTACATAAACTTATGGAAAAGAGCATTTAATTAAAGATATAGCTAAATATACACATTCGGTTTGGTAAATCGATTTTCTGACATGAAATTTCAGGCATCTAATGTGTTGATATCTCCAAGATGTTCTGAAAGGAGATTAATTCATTGTATTTTTGTGCTTGTAAGAGTTTCATGTTTCAGAATTTCTGAATCTCTGTGAACCAGCAAGGTCTTTCTGACCCTGGAAGTCACTCTGCCCTTCAGCTTTGTTGGTTGTGCTTTCTGTCCTTGGGAAACACAGGAGGCTACAGTTGAGGGCAGGAAATAGATAGAGGAAACTTATTGTGCTGTGCACACTATATTTTCTCAATTTTCTGGTGTTTACATGTCCTGTTTGTATGGTCATGACTACACCAAACATTAACAAAAGGCGTTAAAATGAAAGTGAAGATAGAAGGAAGAACTGGGATTATTCCCTATAGAGTAGAACATGCTTTATTCTAGGAATCTTAATTAAAATATTCTTTGCTTTTGAAGACACCTAGGACATTGGATGGTGATGGAACATGCCTTTGAATCCAAGAAATATTTTCCTATGTTACAAAATGGCTGCAAATTTTTTAACTTTTTACAGGAGCTTAAATTTAGTGAACTTGGGTCTTGGAAAGCAATTTTATGGCCAGTGATTCCTATCACATTCTGTGGCCTTTCTGAGGTAGCCAGAATGACTACCTGCAATGGTCATCTGGGGTTTAGAACTCAAGTTTTCCCTTTACCTTCTGTGAAATTTTCAATTCTGTCTTAATGATACCAACTTGCTTTTAAATTAATGAATTTTATAATTAAAGAAGTGCAATCCAACTCTATTAGTGGCTTGTAACCTTTTACTTCTCTTTCAAGGAGCTTTCAAGAGTCTAGAGCAGGCCAGAACAATATCTGGTGACAATTTCTAAGCAAATTTTACTTCATGTGTTGATTGGGTATGGTGACGATGGTACCATCAGCTTAGTCAGATATGAAAACTCCTAACAGATTTCTTTTTCTCCTGAGATTTCTCTACAATAACTACAACGTGGATGCCAGATTCAAGGCTAAAGTTAGATGACTTAGACTTTTGTGTCTCAGCTTTAGTTGCAGAAACTCAAATTCTAAATAAGTATCACTGTTCAAAGTTGATCTTAGTACAGAGGCCATCAAGTCCACTGTATCAAGCCAGTAACCTTATTAAATTTCAGTTAATGAGCATTAAAAGTGAACATTTATATAAAATTTTTGCAAAATTCTAAGAGATTTGGCAGCAATTTATCTGTACCTGTTTATATGGTTACAGGGTCAGACTATAAGGTATAAAAGTATTTCTGTCTCATATTGATTAGAAAGCCAGCAGGTGAATCTTGATTTGTATGAGGTGACTCGAAGTTCAACTTTCTCTTTCCATTCAGTGACAAAATATAGTTCTGGATACAAAAACTAACTAGATTTTACAAATTACTGTATAGCTCAATATCACTTCATCTTAGAGATAAGCTATTTCAAATGAATCATAGCCTTTTTGCTTAAAAGAAGAAAATCAAGGAGAAAAAGGACAATGCTAATGTGAAATAATTTCTGATTTTGATGATGAATTTCAGTACTCTCTTCTGCTATTTATTACGGTAAATAATAAACGTGGTATGGGAACATGGCATTCAGAAACACAAAGGATTGAGTTGTTTCTCATCATGTTCATGTGTGATTTCAGGTGCCCAGGACAGTTTTCACAATATGGCATTACAGAAGACTTCAAGTATAATAAAACATTTCCCACAGTTAGCAGCATCCCCTTGGCACTCCCAGTCTTTCAGGTCAAGCTCTTTGTTCAGTACATCAGATTTCTGGGGCCTTAACAAAGTCTGTTTTTTAAAGGGCTGAAGGATGTACCATCTATCCAAGACGTCCACTCATTATGGTGAGGAAATACTACGTATAGTCCCATTCAAAGAAAAGTGGAGTTGTCCATGGCTGGAATTTGATGGATGTCTGCAACTCTAGTTGGAAGTATTTTAAATATATTCATAAAATTACCAAAATGGGTGAATGAGAACATGTGAACGTATGGGTTAGTGCTTCCTTGTTTTCCAGTAAATTGCCACATCTGGATCCTTTAATTTTCACTTCAGATGAAATGATGAATATTTGGTCCTAGTAATTATTGGAAAGGAGGCTTTTGCTGGGAATATTATAATTGAACTGCTCCTTGTCTTTTTGTTAAATATTAGATTAATATTTTGCTTTTTCTTCTTGAAAACTTCTGATTTTAACTGTAGAAGTTTGAGTCCCCTTGGCTGAAAGTTTTGCACCCACACACAAATGTGCCACAAAAAATACCTCATCCAACCAAATATCTAGGGAAGGATGAAATAATTGTGATGCTTATTACAGCAGGAGTGAGAGCAGTTTCAGAGCAGTGAGGGTAGGATCAGGCTCTGTGACTGACTGAAGGCAACTGCTCTAAAAGAATGCTTCAGGGGAATAAAATCCTATTTATTTTGTTGTTATTGCCATTTGGCTGAAAAAGAATTCACAAAGGGATTATGTTAACTGAAAGGCATATTAATTTTTTTTATTGCTTTTGCCTTAAAAACAATTTAAACAATTTTTATTGAAGCAACTTTACTTTCCCACCTATATACAAATATTTATTCTCCTCAACTCTCCGTTGCTTTGCTTTCTTTCGCTTCTAACACAAACTCTCATTCTATCAAAAAAAAAAACCCAAACCTTTGGAAAGTTTGACAAGCTGGTGCACTATTAGCTAGTCTGCCTACAGTATTCTTCAGGGATAAAGACATTTTGTGTTGTATTTAGATATTCTGTTTTCATACCACTGCTATATTTTAAATTTTCAGTGCCTTTAGTAGCTGATTGATAGTAATTACCTGTATAATATACACTGGGGCTTGGCTATTGCATATGTAACTCTCTCAGGTAATGTGTTTGCTTTGAAGAGCACAGCATGTACTTATATGAAGTGGTTGAGAGGCTGTGGTTAGCAGCAAGTGTACCTGAGTCCTGTATGGTGCTTCTCTCCTTTTCCACATGGGGTTTCCCTTCCTGTCCCCACTGCTTTTGCAGAAAAAGCAAGCTGGGAAGGTTGCATTCTACATAGCAGTCAGCAGTCACCACCCCTGGTCTGTCAGCAACTCTGAGATGAAGCCATAAACAATGATAGTTATTGATGGAAAAAATAACCATTATATGTGAATTAACAGCAAGCCAGGAGAGCATAAACCTAAGCTTAATCCTGAACACTTGGACAGTACTGTTGCACTCAAGTAAGTTACATGGTATTTGTGCTGAAAATATTATGAGGAAAAATTGTTTCAGTTTTGCAGATAATAGCCTTTTTTTTCCCCTTAGCTTGAAATGCTTAGACCAGAAATCTTTTATGTTTTTAATCATCCTGGAATAACTTATACAATTTTCCTCTCTACATGAACAATTCCAGCTAGACAAAACCCTGTTATAATTTGAATAATAAGCAGGTTTGGTAGAAACTGGTAAATCTGCAGTGTCTTGTTCTCACTTTTATTTCTTGCAAAAGCAGAGAAAAGGAGAGAATTGATAAGAGGATTTCTGTTTTACTGGGTTCCTACTTTCTTTTTAACTTCAAAAAGTTATAGTTGTTTGTGATACCAATAGTGCTTTTCACTAAAGAAAAAGATTATTGCCCAGCAGACATTAACTTGTGTCATGAGGATAATTATCTTTTCTTAAATGTGAGAAATGTTTGGATTTGTGGCTAGCTAAATCTGTCAACACTTGCAGAAGAGTTCAGTGTGATTTACAGGAGGAGAACACCAAGCCTTCAGAGTTCAGTATCTCTTTATTGTGCTTACTATTTTTGTAAAAAGATGCCTTTTGAAAGCCAGCATAATCCATATGAGTAATCTCCTTAAGTAAACTTCGGCAATATATTCCTGGCCTGAATTCTTCTCTGGCACAAACGATACAGCCCACCTACCAGATACCTACAGACTGGTAAGCCAAACAAAACAGAAGCAAGCATAATGCTCAACAAAAATAACCCATTTTTTCAAATTAAATTATTGTTACTTTGGTTCAGCAAGATGAAGCCTAATTAATCACTGCTTTTTGGAATACCAGGATGTCTAAAGTTTAGAAAGGACTTGAGATCTAGATCTTTAAATTTATCTGAAATTAGGCATCTATATACATTCCAGGCTGAAAGCAATTCCTTTGAAAACACCCTGGACAAGTGCAGTTGCTTAGAGAGTAGTTTGGAGAAGAACAGATGTTCTCCATGACACCCATGAGTCATTCTCTTCTCATAATTGTTACGACTGGTGGTGAGAAGCAATTAAAATATTTAGCTTAGATGGCTTACTAATCTTCCATAAGAATACCACTATCCTCTGGTCATTGTTCATCCCGACACAGTCCCTGCTCAAATAAGACTGGTATTTTAGAAAGAACGAGTAAATGTGTGAAAGCTTTGTCAGTTACTGTGCAGGGAGTTTTACTTCTGTACTGTACAGATCTTCCTGAGCACATATATAAATGACACTGCATAGCATAACAAAAGCACTCTTACACATTTTCAGTAGTATAACAGTTATGTGGATTGCTGAGGATTGTAAATTCAGCTAGATGTGAATTCACATACTTCTAAGACAAAAATGTAGGGCATATTTATTGCACTGGTGAATTGATTCTGGAGGTATAACAATTACTAAATCCATAGTGTTGGCATAGATAACCAATTTTTCTTCCAATCTTACAGCAGAAAAATATCTACCCAAAAGCGCATTTTAAAGTCAATTTAGAAATATTGCAAGGAGGTTATTAACAAGAGAAAGGTGGGATTCTTTGCTGGGAAAATTCACTGCAGTAATGAAGTGTTTAGGTCTAGAATCTGTACTTTAAATGTCTTGAAATAAATTTCTGTACCTATCCTGTTTTGAAAACTGCAATTGTTCCTGCAGTTTCACTGCCCAAGCAACTTTGCTTCTGCCTGGTATTATACTTATGAACTGGCTGACCTGCTTGATAGTTTATCTTGAAAACTTTGATGTAGTACAGGCTAAGAGAAGAAGCAAATATGTTCTTTCTAGTGTGAAATGCATTAAATTTTTGTCTCACCTGAATGGTTCTCCTTTTGAATAACAATCAGTGATGCTTCTATTTTGAGAGGTAAAACAGAAGCCATGAGTTCTCCAACTTGCAAAGTGTACAGTATATGCTTAATGCTTTTACAAATCAGAGGAAGTCTTGTTCTTTGATAGTGGAGTTTGGGTTGTATTTCACCCTTGCTCATTATAACTCAAATGACCCATCTGAAGACCGGGGTCCCAATAACTGTTACCTTGTATTAGGAATTGCAGAGAAAGCTTTGTTTGGTTGCACACATTTCTTAATATTTAAATATTTTAATCTTCCTATGGCAGTGCTGCTTTGATGTGTGATGGCTTTGTGTTGTTTGGGGTTTTTATAAGGAAAAAATAATTATCCAAATCTAGGACTGAAATACCCAGTAACCACAGATAAACCAGACACCTTTAGGAAGTGAACACACATCAGCCCATCTGTATCCTGATGCTCAGTTACTGAAATAACCTCTGAAACACAACTGATTAGAAATGTAAAAGTTGCTGTGTTTTCCCTACCTTTACCATTGTGGCATACAGGAAAATAAAATCTTTTGATTAGAAGATAAAAATGGATAACATCAATGGCAAAAAACCATTTAACTCTAGGAATTATTTCCTTTACAGGGAATAGAAGAGGAAAATTGTTTATTATCTGAATAGATGATCAGAAGAAAATGTTTTAAACGCACAAATCAAATGCATGCCTGAACTTTTAATATTTCTGCTAGAAACAGACAATTATCTTATTTCTTAAACAAAAATCTAAACTAAATTTTAAAAAGAAGAAACTCACCAGAATTAAAATTATGCTATCATCTGTTAGGGCTATAGTCAGACCAGGTGTTGCCCCTTCTCTGACACTGAGTTGTGGGCTAATTTAATAGAGGCACTTTGAAGACACTTTTTTTCATACTTAGTGGTTAAATTTTCCCATAAAAGTCAAGGCCTTACTATTATGACACATGTTTCTCTCATGTTTTTATGACATATATTCAGTTTGAAGGAGAAAATGACAAACTGATGTCAGGTGACCATATCCTTTATTTTCTTTCCAAAGACTCATAGCTGCCCATTCTGCCCTCTAAGTGATAAAGTCAGACATAGAAATATTGGCAATATGTTCAGAAATACAAGTATCTCTTTTATTATAGAGCCCATCTAGAAAATATAAGCTATATTATTTTTAGCAATTACAGCACTTTTTGCCCCCAGCTAGATCCACTCATTTATGTCATTACAGATGATAGAGATAAATGAGCATTGTGCCAGAACCTGCCCCCAGTGCCCAATTTTTTTCTGTTTCTACTTTCCTTTGTATCTCTCTTTCTATTGCCCTATATACTCTGTGTTCAATTCACCTTTACTTCTTTTCAAAGAGAGTACAAATAAGGTGTAACACATTAGCATACCTGATCAGGAATGCTAAATATGTAACAGCTCAGCTATAAATGACTACAGAAATAGAAATGTAGCAGAAAATCAGTGCTTTTGTTTTTGTGGAAGTTTGATTTACGATTCAAATTTATTGCAGTGAGCCATGAAGGTAAGAAATCAATAAGAACAGAATGTTAACTCCAGTAAGAAGATTAGTGTGCAGCAAAAGCAAAAGTTTTTTCTGGTTTCCCATGAAATGTCTGCCAGCCCCATCATTGCATTATGCTCCCTGAATTCTGCACAGTGTCAGGAAGAGAATATACACAGTACTCAAAAAACAAATGAACTTTAAAACACTGCAGAAATGAGCAAAATGGTGTCATATGAGAAAGTTCTCCATTTTGTCCATCTGCTCTAAAACAATGAGATTATCACGAATTATAATTTCCTGGAACAGGATCTGTAATCTGTATGAAGAATTCTTGTATTCCCAACAATGCAGTGCAGTTGAAAAGCTGAATTAGAGCTATTGTTTTCTGTCCTGTTGTGTCTCCACTTATCCTGGTAACATTATATTTTGTGGGAAGGAAGAAGAGGAAAGTATCTGAGCATAAAATAAAACACTAAATCCTTAATTTTAAAGAGTAAAATTATTTAGAGGAAATACTTTAAAAAACTGCTAGTTTTTGGTATACAGTAAATATACTGAATTCCTGAAGTGCTGTGTTGACCTGCAATGGGTATTTCGCTGATTTCAGCACAGTTCACCATTCAGGAAAACAACATGAATGGCAAAAGACCCCTTCATCTCACATCAGGCCACTCCATTGACAGAATGGAATTGGAAAAGAAACCAAGTATCTAAATTCCTTTCTAGGCAGGTTTGTACACGCACCCTGAAACCAAAGAAGGTTAAAGTTATGTGTGGGGAATAACCCATACAATTTCCTTATACTTGAATATTCTGCATGGGTGTGCATCCCAGTGAGGGTGATGCCAAACAACAGTACTCATCAGAGGTGGAAAAAATTAACAGGAGAATGACCAGAAGTATCCTTCAACATACATAACCCATGTTCCCTGCAAACTTTTCCACAATTTTTTCAATAAAATATTCCATCCCTTACTTTTAAATTGCTTGGGGCAAATTATTAAGTGACCAACATATTACATAGCTTCACACGTGACCCATGGAAGAGGTGCATGGATCAGAGGAGGGGCTGAACCTGCTATACTTCACATGGTCAGCTGCTGAGCAGTATTGTGGAGTTGGATACATCCTATTTAGAGTTAAAATAATCACACTGACATATTACCAGGGAAAAGGTATGCCTTTGTCACACACAGAAACAAAGCCGTGCTATAGGAATATCCTCTTTAAAAGACAAAAAAAATAAAAAGGAAATGTTTTGGAAAAACCATGTCTTCTGTTGTCCACCTCAACTGTATTTGGAATAACATCATATCACATCTCTGCTGCAGGATAGGGTTTGGTTTGAAAAATTACCTACTTGAAAAGAAAGGCCAGAAATTTACTTAAGAGTACATTAAAGGTATTCAGTTTTTACATGCTGCCAGTGTGCAGTGTCAGTGTCAGTGTCCTTCATCTAAAGGACAGAACTTTCTGTTTCATTATCAGTTACTTTCTATCTTTTAGTGAATCTCACCACTGTTTTTCTGGTTTTCTCTTTCCCGCACAAAATATGCAGCTGCTTTCGAGAGAGTTGAATTACATATGCAACTTTAGTGAATGATGATAATGGGGCTGACATGAGTGAGTTGCTTTGATGTTTTCATGCAATCATTTATATAAGCAAATTCTACATTTAACTTGGTTCCCCATAGTTTTAACAGTGGTGTTCGCCAAAAAGCACTTTTAAAAGTGTATAAAGCATTAAAAAATGATAAAGTTTTTGAAAAATATTTAACTGGATGTCTATAGAGACAGAAGTGATTAAAAGACAAAAAAAACCAGGAAAGATTAAATTTCCAATTTTGAAAAATTTCCCATATAGACTAAAAGAAACCCCCAAACCCCACGGTTATGAAAGTATCACATTTTCAAATTAAAAAGTTCAGTTTTCTCTTGGAATAGCTTCATATGTTCACTAATAAAGTGTAGCGAGCTCTTAACGAAAATAGGATGTTTCCAATTTATAAAAAGATGAATGTTCATATTCTATTAATAGATCTTAGGAACATATTTGGTTCACGTTAACTTCTTAGATAACACTTGAAATCTATACTTGAAGCAATAAAGTATTTAAAATATTGATTCTTTTTTCTGAGAAAGTGATTTCCTACCAGTACCAGTCTTCTACAACATGTGACAATAAATTGCAATGCTTCCCAAACCCAGACACTAAGTGGTATCCCTTGAAAGACAGAGTTCATTGCTGATAGGACAAAACAGGAACTTTACTAATACAAAACTTGACAGCAAACAGAAGGTCTTCTGTTCTGCAGCCTCTTCCATAATCCTTTTTCTACTTTTGCCCTTCTCTTTACTAGGTGAGTGCTAACAGAACCATGTAAACTCGCTTTTCATTCAGATGAATTTTTTGAATTCATCTGAATTGTTGTCTAAAATTCACTGCACTTTAGGACTTAACAATATTTTGCAACACTGTCTGCATTGCAGGACTGAAAATTCTCTCAAGGAAAGATAGTACTGTACAATTTTGTGCTGAATAAGGAGCAGAGCAGAGACACATTAGCCCTAGAGCATTCCAGGGAATTACCTGCAATTCAGAAATGTCTAAATCTGGTTTTCTTATTTGTGGTCTAGTAGGGAATAATTTTCCCTAGCTTATTTATCAGGAAAATATTATATTGAATTTTAACTGTGCCAACTGCCAAAACAGGACAACAAATTTTTGTTCTTTTAGTCTGTCCTGGCTGCACTTCACAAGCTGTTTTTTTCTCCTTTCCTGTTTTTCTCTTTTATCTTTTTTTTTTTTTTAATTAATTATGCTTCTTTCTGATTAATTACAGAATTACCAATGTAATGAACAGGAATCTCAGTGAATTAATGTATGTTCTCGTTGTGTATGCAGAGATACCAAGCAGCAGAAGGAACAACTCTGTCTCAGATCTTATATGACTTCTTAATTACTCTACCTTCCATTTTATGATTCCTCATAAAGTCCATGTGATGGAAAGCAGAAATAAAACATATAAATCAGTGTGCTCCCGCCCTGGATACCTGTGCTCAGCATGAGCCAAGCCCTGTTTTTATTGCTGCTTCTTCCACATGTGCATTGCAGATAGAGGAGAGCATGGGAAATTACTCCTTTTTAAACTCCAGCAGAACAAATCGCCATTCTCTCCAGTAAATGATGCAGCCCAATGATAGACAATTGCTGCTACACATCTTAGCCTCTTTTTCTAGAAGTGCTTTTGTTTTTAATTCCAGCAGCGATCAGATGGGAAATACCCACACGCATTTTCCATGCCAAACTCTGGAACCCAAATCCGACTCCTGGCAACTCCCTCTTGGTCCCCACCGTGCCCACGTTCTTGGAAGCATTGAGGGGCAGTGTTTTGGCACAAGAACAGGGAGAGGGAAAGTCAGAGCAGGCAGATGGATGCAGATGCCCAGGGCCGCGGTGAGTCCAGAAGCCAGTTTGTCCATTTCGTGGGTGAGCAGGCAGCGCCTCATGTGCCAGACGCTTCGAATGGAAGGAAAGGCAGTGTGCTTTTGACCCAAACAGCACTTCCTTAACAACAAGTTAGACCTGAACTTGTGGATGGACATGTTTAGAATTCCCTGATGTTCTCTAGGAACCCAGTGGACTAAGGTACAAAGTGACATGGGCTGCTCTATAGAGAGAGTAAAATACATAACTCTTTATGTTGGTATGTTGGTCCTATAGGCAAAGTAAGCACAATCTTTAGGGGGTTTTGTCCCTTGCAGGGAAAGGAATACAAAGCCAGGGATATTCACACCAGCCTTTGGTACCTAAATTTAGTAAAAGGAAAAAGTAAACATAGATATGAAACATTCGGCTGCAATATGAACATAAAATTGCACAAAAAGAATCTCAATTCCCATTCTCTGTACATCCATGTAGGCCCACTAGTGGGTCACAGCAGGATTTTCTTTCCAGAACACAGACTCAGGACAGCAGCCAAAACAGGAGTCTTGAGTCCCATCTGAGGGGTTTGTATCTTGTAATAATTAATAGCAATCTCAAAGTAAATTTCTTTTTCAGTAGGTTCTTTTAATCCCTTAATTTTGGGGTATGATAAAAGACTTTGGGACAGTTTTGTTCAAACACTGAAATGTTCTCATATCCAAGGTTGTCTGGTATAGAGTTCTTGGGAATGTGCACATATGTTGCATACACTACTTTACTGGAGCCAATGATTTTTAATAATTATTAATCTATATTATTAATTATTTAAGAGGTTTAAGTGTTTCTAAGTTTTATGAAGATTTTTAGATAATTTGCAGAGCAGTTAAATCACCGATCACTAACACAAGGGAAAACTAATCTGGTTAAACCAGCTTATACCAGTATGTTTTTTTCATGGTGGAAGGTAGGGCTAGTAACCTTCTTGTAATGTCAGAGAGGTAATTATTGCTTGTCAGTTGTGTCAGCACATGCTGCTTTCTATTGTTCTTTTTTTTTCCTCCTAAACCTTTTTTTAATCTTATTTATCAGATATATTTGCAAAGTAATATGGCAGCTAAAGGACCATTTCAACCTTGAGCTGCATAAAGCAGAGATATTTATGCCTCTCATGGAGCAGGAAGATAACAGACCCTATCTGTATAGTGAATGAAGGTGGAATATTGCACTGAGAGTTTTAGACACCTTATTTCTTGAAAAATGTAGACAAACTGGATGGAGTTCAGAGAAAAACAATGGATAATAATCATGAAGATGGAGAGATTGCTACATAAGGAAAGATTAAAAGAGACTCAGCACTCAGCTGTAACAAAAAAACCCCCTTCATTTTTTGAAGATACATTCTCCAAACCTTATATATAAATATAAACTTGCATATGTATAACTACCATAACATTCACAGCATTTTCCATTTCATGTACCAATGGCAAATAAAATGTGTTTTTCTTCAGACTGGAAGTTAGAGAGCAGGCAATTCAGGAAATACTGTGGGCATCAGAGTAAACTTCGGCAGGAGGACAAGCCTTCTTTCCTCCATCACACCATGTTAGTTAACCTGAAAAAAAACTATTACACTGGTTCAAGTCATTCCCCAACCTAGAACATCGTGTAAGCTTCATTCATGCAAGCTATGATACAAATGTAGGCATAGCATTAATATTTCACTTAGCAATTCAGTATCCCAGTTCCCAGTAACTGTTTAAGATCAAAAATGGATAAAAGACGTCATACTGGCTTCTTGAATAAACACTCTGCTTCTGCCCTAACATCAAGCTTAAATCAACCTGGAATTCAGTTCTGAGATAACCCTAGAAAAGGTTTATGCTTTTGCACAGCAGCTGAGGTGAATGCTTACATTTGCTTTCTTACCTCTTTCAAGGATCTAGTCCAGTCTTGCTACCTTTGCAGCCATTGACAAGTTGACAACAGCTCTGAACGGACTCAGGCTGCTCAGGCAGGACAGTTATGTCGGAATATAGCAAGGCCTGAATTTCAAGCAAAATATATCCAAAATGAACAAGTATATACAGTTTAATACTTCATTAGGTGTGTTTTTTCCTAATCTATTTAAACATATTTCCAATTTCTTCTGACATATATATGAGACAAATTGAAAAATGCAGGGCTATCTTGCTTGCATGTGAGTCTACACCTATGGCCACATGAAATTAGCCCTGGTTTAAGGGAAAAGGATAGTCTGTATAAAGTGTTTGAGTTTGAAATGATTAGTATTTCTGGGTCTTAACATCTAAGAGGCCTGGAGCCCATCACAGATACAAGTCCCTCATCTGCAGATTTATGCTCTGTGACATAAATCAGAATAGCTCATTGAATTTCATGAAAGGACACTGATTTTACATTTGGTTTCTACTGAACTTGAGTACTTAAAATGACAAATGTGTTGGGGAAGTGACTCATGAGAATTATCTGGTGGGAATGAAGCTGTTTACTGCACCTTTAAAACAGAAATGATGGTGACACATGCCACAGATTCTGTGTTGCAAATAAGAAAGTAGGGGAGACTCAAATGAGACAGCAAATCACTTACATCCTAAACTGGGCACTGAGTGCAGGGTTCCAGTGGTGAAAGTCGAATTGTGTTGAAGTCACTGTCCTGTGCTCTGTGCTGTAGCTAAATTTTCACTTTAAATACAGAAATCTGATTAAATCTGTACTGTCAAAACTGTAGCCAAGGGTGGGTATTTGAAAAGAAAAATACACACTCTTGTTTGCAGGTTTGTTTGTTTCTTGAAGATTGGAAAAAATGCCGTGAAGGAACTAGAGCGCTGAAATTTTAGATTTCCACTGGGAACTCTATTACTTGGCAGTTGATATGTTTCTCATCTCCTAGAAATAATTATGTATTCAGGCCCCTCAGCTAAATTGGCACATTAAGGTTTCTGACTTAGTGTCATAACTGTAAAGCAGAAATCCTACAAGCCAGTGGCAGGTCTGCCCTTTGGGTTCCATCCTGTGGGGGTCTTCAAAGACACGGGGGAGACACTCGTTGCTGTGTTGGTGTCAGAAGATGTGTCACTCTCTTGTTGTGGTCTCAGATGCAGTGTTTCTTGCAGGGGCTCTTGAAGAAGAGCTGGCACTTGTGCACTGAGTAGGACAGCTTGAACAGTGGCCTCTGGGCAGGCTGAGAAGCTGTCTCACTGATGTCAGCATGTGTACCTGGCACTCGGTTGGAAACAGAGTTAATCACATCAAACATGGAGCAAGAAGATAATGCAGAGACGAGTACTCCCCATTGGACTGAGGGAGTGGGAAACAATGAAGCTTTGCCATTACATATTCATTCCCCAGCAGATGCATTGAAAGCAGAGGAAGAGGTTTACACTGAATGGCTTTTGGCAGAAGAGCTCTTTCATGTCCTGAAACAACAAGCGGGCAGAGAAGAACCACCCTGCAGAGCAGTAGCTTTGAGGGCCCTGTGGCAGGTGCAGCCAAATCCCAGTATCAACAGATTGCTGCCTCCTCCTCCTCCCCTGGCCTCACACAGCTGCAGAGGCAGACCTTCCTTCTGGCAGCTGCCACCACGGTGAGAAGCATAAGTCTGCGATGCCAAGCTGGGAGATGCAATACATGTAAGTATGTCCAATGTACTTTGTATCAGCCAGGCATATTTTTGTGCTCAGTCAAGGAAAAGGGGCTCAGCTTGAGGAAGGGGTAGGAGTATTGAAGAGCAAGGCAGTTAGGGGCAGGAGGCAGGAAAAAGTTTGTTTCACTGCAGAAAACATGGCTGAAATGCTGCATG
This sequence comes from Corvus moneduloides, assembly GCF_009650955.1. NCBI lineage: Eukaryota > Metazoa > Chordata > Aves > Passeriformes > Corvidae > Corvus > Corvus moneduloides. The sequence continues at coordinate 37,890,560 of NC_045479.1, read as the reverse complement.
CATTCCCAATCATTCATATCACATAAATATGTTCTTGAGAAGAAAAAGAGTCAAGAAGGTCTATGATAAGATGAAAAAGGAATAATGAATCTGTCTCATACAGGGCAACTGAAAGGTTTAGTCTTCTTTAGCCTGAAGGCTGAGAAGAGATATGGTATCTTTTTATAAGTGCATCACTGGAGAAAACATCAAGGTAGGAGAAAGGCTAAGAATTTCTAAATTGGCTGGGAACTTAAACCTAGCCAACAAAGCAGAAAGGTTCCTGCTGTGGGAATAATAGGGTAAAAAACCCCTTTGCCTTGTCAGAAATGAGGGCCAATAAATATACAATGTCATGCCTGCTTTATTAGAGCTCTGTTCTTGAAAACAAAGGAGGCTGTGAAGCTTTCAGTTAATTCCAAAAGATCACTGAGAAAAGGTGAGAGAAAACAGGTGCATGTTGTAGAAAGCCACTGTATTTTCTGTGAGACATCAAATAACCTGAAACTTCTTAAAAACATCTGGACCTGGCACAGCTAATGACACTGCAACCTTACATAGGTGACAGGTGCCTCTGATAATAACCACAGAAGTTTTGCCTATATGAAGAACATAGAGTTCAGTCTGGCCTTCTCTGTAACTGGGGGGAAGGGGTGTATTTCAATCGTTTAACTCTTCCTTTGATTATGCAAGTGCTTGCTGGTTGCAGAAATTAACACATGAAGCCAGCTGTGCCACAGTGCAGGTTTCCAAGCTGAATAGTAAACTGAGTGCACTGCAGCTTAGGGATCACAGAATACTATTTCCCCGCTCTCTGTACTTGCAGCAATAGTTTGGATCGAGGAATTGTGCTCTGATAAGAAGATGCTATGTTCATTCCAAGATTTGGCTACTTATGAAATATATTATCACAATAGATAGGAGACATTTGTTTTCTTTTAAATTAATGTAGGCATTTTTTTCTTTTTAATTAACATAAGGAGTGTAATTGATGGAAGCTGAATCAGGGGAGCAAGTTGGGCTTCAGCTGTTTACTAGTGGACTCAGGGCCTTTTAAATGAGCTGTGTTGTGGCTAACATCACTTAGAGCACTGAGGGTCAGGTGCAGTTTCAGTGTAGTCGGAAGTAAATTGAGGTTTATGATACCTTACACCAGCTGAATACAGGCCCATGCTATTTTGGCATTCAAAGCAGGCAGTTCATACTCACAAGTTAAGACTTTTTTGTATAAAACTTCCATTAACACTTGCTCATCATACAAATCCTGCTAATGCCTCTCGATCCACCTGTGTGTTTTTGATGAAGGCTGGGCTATGCTGCCAGATTAGGATGTAGCTGTTTTGTGTCCTCAAAGCACATCAAATCCTCTAGTCTTTACTCCTTTCAGTTCAATAAGGACTGCATCTTGGTAAACTGAAGGATTTGAATACATTTCTTTTCTTTCTAATTTCCTTCCATTCACGCACTCTGATCATTATACTGGGATCTCAGACGAGGGTTCATCAAAACCCATAATCAAATGTATGGTTCATATGTATGAATTTTGCTATGCTTTTAGATTTAAAGTTCAGTTTTTCCCTTACCTTATTAAAGGAGATTCCATGCTTTATTTCTTGATTTTATATACTTCCTCAATATCAATCTTGATGTTTTCTTCATCACTTCAGGGTCCTTTCCTTTCACTGACAAATTTTCCTTCAGATACACTTCATATTCAGGACATTATAATTCCATTTATTTTCAGGAGATGCAGAACCTCTTTTCATTCTGGTGGTGACCCAGATACTACATTTCCACTGTCCTCTTCAGTCTATCTCTGTAAGTGTCCTGATAAATCCCAGAACATCTGGCAGCAATTTTCTGGCATATGCTTAGGTAGTCAGTCTCACTAAAAAGCTCTTCTGGTTGACCACAGAATTTTCAATGAAATCCCACCATGTAGGGGAGGTTTTAAAACCAGTAGAAAGAGAGGAAAGGGAGTGACTTTCTCTCTCATGCATTTTACAGGTTCCGTGGAGAGACATCTTGACATCTGTGGGGCAAACACTTGACATCTGTTTTCACCTGATGAAATGGTAACTCATGGCTCTGCTAAAGCCACTAGTGCCCCTCATCCCAGGTGCTGCAGCTGTAACCTACAATTATTTCTGTTCGTTTGCTTGCCACAGTAACACAGGTGCACTTTGGCAAAGATGGATCTCGACCATCACTGGAAGAGAGAGTACCTTCTCACAGGCTTTCTCTGGGTTGCCAGAAGTACGGCACAGTAGTGGGAAGTAAAACTGATCTATCTTACCAACACTTTATTAGTATAGCTCCTACAGCATCTTGATGCAGAGGAAATAATTTTCTTTATACGTTAATAGAGTTGAAAATATTAAGAGCTCAGCATTCATCACTTAAAGTGTCACTTGACGTTCCGAATACAGGAGGATATTTTGGTTATTGCAAGTAGTGGGGTGTTGGCTTAAGAATTTTAATGGTGCCTATTATAACAGAGAAAAAGCAGTGAGCCATCTTTATCATGCATAAAAGCAAGTGGAGTGTCTGATAGTTTCCAGATTAGACCCAAGTGTTGGGGAAAAAAATGATCTAGTGAAAAATGCTCACGCTGAAATATACAAAGTCCAAAATTTTCTATCTTATATTCAGTTGCTATAACTTCTTTCAATGAGAATCTCTGAGACATGAGAATATGTCAGGAGGCTTCAATCTTGCATTTAATAAGACAGCTGAAGAAATCTCCCCCCCCAAAAATTCTGGAATTAATCTTAACTCTCAAACGAGTCACTCTTTACATTTTTCAGTACACTGTTTGCAATAAATCAGACATTTTCATTTTAAAACTGCAATCAGCTAAATCGTGAAGGGAATTAATTTATAAAAAAGGCAAAAGTATAAAAAATAATCTGCCTCCTAACTCACCAGCTTAATATATTCAATAAGTCAGAAGTCCTTGTGTGAATCCAGAAAGCAAAAAAGAATATATTCCTGTTAGCATTTTCCACAGGACACATTTTTCCATGGAAGTACCTGCAAGGTGATTAGCTGCTGTAGTTTCATGTCTCATTTACCAAGGCCTTGGAAATAATTTAGGAGAAAGATATTTTCTGCCACTCCATTATATGTATAATGAATTTTGTTGTCTTAGCACAAGTCCTCATATTTGCCCATATGTGAAATGCTTAAAGTGCTCTGTCAAGCTTTTGGTTTTTGCTGAAGTGTGGTTTAAGCAGGGAGTAAAGAACTGCAGGCCAGAAGATGTACAGAGTAATTTGAAGGACAAAGATGGCAAGTTCAGTTTTATACCTACTGTGAATCCCTGGCATTTGTTTCAGGTCTTCAGATGACACATCTTGTATCTCTGTAAGTAGCTTGTTATGGTTTAACAGCAAGTTACATCTTCTGAGAATCTGAATAATATGTACATCTAGGATCCCTTAAGTGAAAAAAAAAAAAGTGATTTTCAGTGGGCATCAGGGACCTTTATACAATTTTTCATTGAGACTGACTGTGCCCTGCTCCTTGATTGTTTATAGAGAGTGGCAGTTATTGCAAATGACATGGGTCGGGTCCAAATTATGTAGGACACCTCTACGTTTTTTAGTCGGTTAACTTACAAGATAATAAGACAGCTCTATTTAGAAAAAATCAAGAAATTTTATTAGGGGAAAGCTGTCTCAAAGCTCAGGGTTTGCAAACATTTTGAGTTTAGAAAAGAAATTAGAAATAGGTTTGAAAACAGACCTCTGAAACTCACTCTCCAAAGGGTTGAGGAAATTTTGATGGGGACTGATAACCCATACTCCTACCTATTTTAAATACAGCTATTCCAGGTACAGAAGAGATTCTGCTTTTACAGCTATGTAAAATATGGCAGTTGCAGACAGTATTAAACTGCAGCCAATTTTAATTGTAGTATCTTCTCTGATGTAGGTACTGACAGCTGCAGAATACTTATAGGAATGACAACATTCAAGAACTCTTGAATGAGGTGATGTGAAGAGTAATCAAAATGACTGACCTGATGTTAGATCCAAGTCAAGATAGATCAGCTTTTCTTAAGTGGTTCTATCCATCTTAAATTGATGTGTTTTAAAATCAGATACTTCAGTAATAAGCCTAATTTTAGAACTAGGCTCCATTTAAATGACTAAGGAGGTTCTTAAAGAAATACTTAATTTTAAGAAAGTTGTGATTGTGTTGAACTCAGAAGTAAGGCCAAAGTTCCACCTCAAAATAAAAAAAAATGGAAAAAAGATAACGTAGAAAGTATATGAAAAGACTGTTTTTTCCTTCCTTTCTTACAAAATCTGCTGAGTTGAACCATGGAAATATATAGGTACAAATATCATCCTTCTGCCTGTACTCAAACATATTAGACTTACGTGATCTTGTGATTACTTTGTTTAAGCCAAGTGTAAGGAAGAAAATTTACAAGCAAAATGCAAAACATTTGCAATAGGTTGGGAGATCTGCTCAACTCAGTCCTTGTTTTCTAGGGGCAAGAGGTGTGGCTAAACTAGAGAGGAATGGCTAAGGATGCAGTCATTCTAAGATAGGGTAACATCTCTCTAGGATTGTTGCTGTTATTTATTGAACAATTAACAAACTGAATGAAAATACAATAATGTTAATTTCATGAAGTAAAGCAATTTCATTTAGCTATTGGAGCAAGGAGTGAAAGAATTACCCCATGTAATAGGAATACCTGTAGGTGTATCATAGAGCTTGTAGATTACAAAATTAAACCTTTACTCTAAATCAGACAAAATAGAAACTTGAGCAATTTTTCCTGATATTTACTATAGTATACAGATAGATCTGGAGAGCAGGAAGCGAAATCTGTCTCATATTTTTTCACAAAAAAAGATAATCCAGTACATTCAACACCGGTTTTCAGAGTACCTTGTAATTCTCATCATCTTTCCCTAATTAGCACTGTTTTTCAGCCAATTCTACTGTTTATGGTAATTGGCAAACAGCCAATTGTAATTGAACAGCCCTGAATTTTATTAATAACATTGTCACCACTTTATTCACATGTCCCCAGGTTTCTCCATACCCATATGCTCCCTTTCCCCTACTCATGACTAGTTTATCTCTTCAGACAAAATGAACAAAACATCAATAATAAATTAATTAAGTTATTTACTTTTACTATTATTTACATGAGATGTGAAAAGACTCCAAATTTCATTAAGGAGAATAAGCAATTGCAGGATATTCCGCTTGGATACCTTCAGCAGGCTTACAGAATTCCACAAAGAACAATTATTTTGATAACTAATGATTTCAAGTCCACTGAAACAAATGCATATTCATGATTTTCTAACCAATTCCATGATGAACAATCTAATATAAAAATCTGATTATCAGAATCTTTCTTTTCACTGTCAATCATGAAGCCCTTGAAACAGCATAGTGATGAAATTAACTCCTTCCACTGGAGCTAAAAGCTGCCTTTGTACATCTTTGATCGTAATTCAAAATGTGATGTTTGTATTTAGATTACTACTGTAGAAGGGCTGGGGCCAGGATAGGTGAATATTGTGGAAGAATATTCACAAAAAAATGCATTCTTCAGAAATAAGAAAAAAAACCAAACTACAACCAAAATCTCTTTGATGATGTTAGGAGCCTTTTTACTGTATTCTCTAGAATCAGCTGTTTCTTCTGAAAATGTTGTGGAAAGCAGAGTTGTATGTATTCACTGCAGTAGGCTCCCCTATAAAAACTGGTTAATGGGTAGCTCGCATCACAACTTTGGAACACTTTAAAATCCATTTCTTACAAATGTCTATGTGTGACAGCAAGCTTTTCTTTATAAAATGCAACAGAACTAATCACATATGGAAAGTTATACAAACGCTTAGGAGCCCTGCTGAGTCAGGTACGAGACATCAGGGCTAAGACAGATTTGTGGAAGGTTCCTCCTCCCTGTCTAGGAGGATCCTATAGTACAAGCCATTAAGTAACACTTCAAACCACTGTACATCTATTCAGTCAATGTTGAGATAAATTTTACTGGTGTTTGCAAATATTGCAGAATAAGAGAGTCTCTTCTCTTATAAAATTAATAAGTCATTACAGATAGAGATTATGAGAAAAGTCACACAAAACTGAGGGTACAAATCACTCCATTCTGATAGTAGAATGACTCTTCTTAGCACAGAGTCTAAAAGAAAAATGCACAGAACATGACATGGTGTTAGTAGAAGGATCATTTTTCCACGGCACCTTGAAAGAACAATAATTAACAATAATCACACTCTATATATTTAGTAAAAATATTTCAAATAAACAAAATGCAAAATGGTGCTTGAAAGGTTCTTGTAAGCGCAACAAAAATATAAACCTTTAAATGACAACTATGATAGCTCGACCTTCTATATTTACAAGTTTATTTGTCTGCTTGTCTTTCCAGTACTGACCTCATGTACAGAGCAATAATAGGAACCAAAAATTTGTTGGCAGTGTTGACAACAGTTTCAGTTCCACAGTGCATGCGCAGTGCAAACTGAACAATGCAGATTAATATAAACCAATTTAAGTATTTACAAACAATGAGTATGTGCCAAATGATGCAATAATCTGTTTTACTTACTGGAAAGAAAAGAAATAATGAAAAAGTGCTGCTTTCATTATGTCTTTTGACAAAGACTAATACATTATTTTCTTTCATGTAATTTCAATTTTTTTTTTTCTTTAGTTTAGGAAGCTAAAGAATGCCCACAGATTGTGTATGAGTAAAAAGCCACATTTCTGGTGTGGGAATAGATACAAAATAGTGTCTTCCTAAGTATGTCTGACTTGTTTGTTTGGATATGATTTTTCCATATGGGAAGATTCATTTATTGGTGACAACTGGAGTCTATTATTTATTTTGGCATAAGAAGTGGGAAATGAGGGCTGACTCTACACAAGAATTTGTCTCTCTCTTACCTCAGCTTTATCCTCAGAGAATCTACCCTCAAGGGAGAATATCTTGCACCTGTCACTCAGTCCAGAGTTGAATGAAAGCTTAACAAAGACTTCGGGGAAACCCATTTGCAGTAAAAGAACCTCCAGGATAAGGTGCACTTCCTACCTCTGTTCACTTTTTGTACATCTGGAGATCTTCCCACTGGCACAGCTCTGAGGAGTATGGATCCCTTCTAAAGAGACAGTGAAGCATCTGATTTCACCAAGTACAGGCTTTGTGTCTGTCCTGCACTGAACAGACATATCTTGTGGGGTTTACTCACAATGAGCAGCACCACCACTGGACTTGTTAGAAATGCTGTACATAACAAAGGCCCAGGCCCAGGATACCGCCAGGACAACTGCATCCAGCAGCAGGGAGTGAGCAGGGGGCAGTGCTGGGTTGCTCCCTCCTAAACGGTGCCAGAGGCCAGGTTAACATTTCAGCAGTGTTGGCTGTCTCACGCTGACACTCAGACCAGAGCTCCATCTCTCTGATTAGTTTATTACTGCACGCAAAGGCATAGCGTTTAATAGCCCACAAATAGATTTACCTTCCTGATATTTGTCTGAATGCACTTTGAACACATGTATATTTGTAGCTTCCAGGACTGATAGGGGTTTTACAGCCAGTTTCAGTGAGAAAAACCCAAACCAATGCCAAATGTCTTCAAATCCCACCATTCATCTTCCTGAAGAGTTAAAGAACTCAAGGTCTGTCGTTTAGATTGTTTAGAAAGCCTTTTAATATACATGTGAAAGAAACACATACCTGATAATGCTGTATCAGCCAATAACTCAATATGCACACATATAGTAAGCGGAATTAAAAAAAAAGCCCAACCGTTGCTATGAAAACGCTATGTAAACATGTACAGATTTTTGTGTATCTATGTATAGATTTTTACTAATTATGGAAGACATCACTATGTTAATTTGTCACATGCCATTGGCAGATTGATCTCTTATGGGAAAATGTTGCAATTCTTACAGCATTTGATATTTTACAGACCATTTATATAAACATTTAGCAGATTGGCATAGATTTTCAAGCATTTTGCTGTATAATTTACCATATTTTACACTTAATTAATAGTTATACAACATTTAAAAGATGCCAGCTGCAATCTGAAATCTGTTAAATAATTACACAAATACTATCTATTAATTACTTCAGAAAAGCATGTGAAATGCCATTTCATTAATTAGTACTATGGATTTAAATTTTTTTTTGTTTGACCCCTTCAACAACATGAATGAGTAAAAGCAATAGCTTTTAAAAATGTTAGACTACCTTCATTGTGACAGCTGCCACATTAGTGTAATGCTAAAAGAATGAACCTAAGTATGTGTTCAAATATATGAACAGTCCCAGCAAAATAAATAGTATAAATAGTATATCTTCGTGCTGAAATTAAGTTGATGACAAAGTGTTTTGCCTGATCTCAGCCTACAGATTAACAACTAAAATTGTTTACATCACAAAACTCAAAGGTCCAGTGTCTTGACACTAGTTGAAGAAGGTGTGCTTGAAGAAAACCCTTCCAGGTAGTCATATGCATCTAAAATAATCTCCTAACATCTACTAGTCCACAGACAGGAGAATTTCTCAAGAAGAGATGGTGTCTTTGCAAAAAATTATCATTGATTTGTTTTAACTCCCTTGACTTATCTGGTAATTTGTGTAACTTGTATAAACTTTTACCTTTAACTCATAGAAGAAAAGAAGAAGGGGAATGATATCCACTTTACATTCTTAAAAACACCATAATGTTGAAGATACTAATCAAGATATAAAATGCTGGGAATTATGTTTTATTAAAAAGATGACATCAAAAGATAGTAAAAACTAAATTATATAGTAAGAAATATTATGTTATGAACTGATGCTGTCCTTACTATTTAGCAGTACTCTTTTTATCTGTCTCTAGTTTTCCTACTCTCCTTAGCTCAATAACATACTTGTTGCATAACTGGTCCTGGCAAATCAAGGTCAAATTAAGTTCAAAAATTTTCTTATTACCTTTTTCTATATTTCTTCTGAGCAATCAAAAGTTACTAACTCTGTGACTCCTGGTAATGTGGATGACAAATTTTAAACTTCTCCTAGTATAAAATGCAGATTTAAGCCATATATTTGACTAGCCAGTAGTTTTCTAGCTAAGGTCTAACTAATACATGCAAGGTGCTGCATATCTTGCAACACAGTGTTCAGAAACTTGGAAAATAATGATGTTTCATAGATGTGTTTTTAAAATTGGCAGCTTCAGGAAAAAACAGGCAATAGATTTTGTGTGTAACTGAAAACTCTGCACTAAAGTATTGGAAAATAATCCTGGATTTAGTGGTTCAGAAACACGGGGCGAGACTCAGCTTACACTTCTTATTGGTTGTGATTCTATCCACAAAAGCATGGTGTGAGCTGGTTGGTAAAACAAATTGGATTTTCTTTTTAATATATTTTTTTTTATGGATTGGTGTCCTTTTTTTCAAAAAGCTCCTCTTTATAGTAAGCTCTTATCAATCTAAACTGTGAGAAAGTCACATCTGGAAAACATTGAACTGGATGTTTTTGAGCAGTTCACTAGATAATGATCTAATTTAATACATTGTCCTGTAGAACAGCCTCTATGTTTTGGCAAGAAAATTATTGTCCTAAAATTCTGCTTTAAAGCAGTGCATCTCCTCTAATTACTTCAGTGGAAACTCACTTGCCAAGTTCTTATGAAGACAATCAGAGCTGAACTTGAAGCATTCCCCTATGCTTCATGTAAGGGTAGGACACACACTGAGGTTATTCTGTGGAAGTGGGCCTAAAACATTTGAAAGATAGAACTGCCCGCCAAAGAACAATTACTTTTCTTATTTACACCCCCAAAGTTAAAGGTATCTTCAGCTTCCCCTTGCTTTGGAAGAATGTCCAGGAAAAGTTTAGGTCCCATAGTACTTCCCACCATCACATTTCATACTCACAGATTCCTATTGCTTTATACAGGATTGGTTCTAGGGTTTCTTTTAGGGTGTGTTGCTTTGTCTATCCCCCTCGCTCTTTTTGTCCCAGTTCAGACATGCCAAGATTTGTCATTGGTTAGATGAGGGAACACGGCATCATTTCTTCCAGCAGGGCCATGCATTTTCTAGTCTCTGACCTTGTTCATTAATTTCTTCCATGGTGGAATATATCAAATTCTTTTCATTCCTTGTTATAATAGAGACTATATGCATTTTCATAAAACCTTCAGTCAGTATCTCAGTGAAATATAAAGAAATGGGAAGACATGGGTGATATGTGTATATATTACAATGGTACAACCCAAAGATAAATTGACAATGCGATGCTATTTTCACATTAGCCATTTTCTCTGAACATTGGCTGAGCAATCGTTATAGCAGAAGCAGAAGGTGTTGAGAGAGGGATAACAAAGAGGGGAGAAACACAAAGAAATTCCTTCATACTGCACATGTGAACAGATCAGGTTTGTTCAGTATAGGCAGAGGCACCATTCTCCCTCCATTCTTAGGAAATAATGCCATAAGGATGAATTAAAAACCATAAAATTTACTGAGGTGATTACAGGAGAGAGGCATTGGTTTTACTTAGAGTACACTTAACTCCCACTTAAAAAGATTTTTCCACAACCAGGATGTGCAATCCTGAAGTTTTTCCCATGATCCTACAAACCATGAAAGTTAAAAATAAGGAAGTAAATATCATAAGTACAATTTTAAAATCATAAAGGATAGGAACACTAGAGTAGTAAATGTATCTTTGCAAGAAGAGAAAAGGGAAAATAGCCAAATGAGATTCCACTTAACCTTTCTTGCAATGCATGAAACAGGCATAATAGTGAAAGGCTATTTAAAATGCACAAATAAAATTCCTTTCACAAGAAATTTCTTTAACTCACAGGACTCATGACCATTTCAAATAATTGTATGCAAGGTGTTGATTAGATTCACAAAATAATTAGTCATAGAAAAAAAGAACATCTAAGGCTACAATGTATTTTAAAATAAATAAAGATTTATTCAGTCAGTTAAAGAGGCAGCTGGTTATCCGTATTTCAGGACAGCATCTCAATATTAAGACTTAGAATGAAATTTGGCCTACAGGCAAGCACATACATGGTAAATGCTGAAAAAAAAATCTTAGTAAATTTTAGTATTTAGATGTACAGCTTTAGCACACTGACATAAATGTATTTATTCTTTCTGTATAGTATGAGAGGAGCAAATGCCCTGAGTAGAATGATCATTAATAGCAAATAGGAATAGATTTGTGTCACGAATTATTGATAAGATAAAGTCCTGAGTAAGCAATTCCAGATCCATGCAATATGGAGGTATCACTGGCTTCAAACAGAGGATAACCATGGTGCTTCAATCAGGCTAATTAGCTGTGCAGAAAAATGCCCAGGCTAATTAACTTTGGCAGAGTGCTGTTTGAATAAGACTATATTGCTCTGGGAGCCTAGTTACTGTCTCTGTGCTAAGCAGATGTAAGGTCTGCTTAATATTTATGATTCATTAGCCTTTTCTACTATCTGGTTGCCAAGAGCTTTTATTTTCAGGGAATTTGTTTCACCACTGTAAGTGTGTGTACTATGGTATGCAGTATCCAGAGGCTCCTGTTACAAGTGACAGGCTGGACCTTCAAAGTGTGGTCTGACTGAGCACACCAGCTCTGAAAGATCCATGAAGGACAATGCCTAAAATCAGTTTGATATCTACTTAGAGGTACACAAACCTAAGAAATTTGTAAAGCGATCTGAATCTTTGTTCTCAATCTTTTGGGGAGCCAGTTAAATCTAAAAAAGGTTTAAATGTCCTGCCTGGAGTTCAGACCTTCCCACCTGGAAGCTGAACTTCTTTCCAACTTTCAGCACTCCTTCCTTCTTGGAATATATTGCTGTAGTTATGGGCCACAAGCAATTCTTCAGAACTATTACACTATGTAACATAGCACAGTTTGATGTGAATATTCTTTTTCTTTCTCTAGCTATTATGTGGTGTAGATAATGGGTAGTTTCGTCACTGTCAGACAAGTAGTTTCCCCTCTAGAAGATCTCTCTCTGCTCTCAGAAATTCATTCCTTGAATTACTTTCTTCTTGCTGGGTGAGCCCTAGTAAAACTGAAATGTCAAATGCTAGCAAGGAGAGATGATATTTTATCAGAAACTTACATCACAGTGACTGAGTAAAACTGAATCAAGTATATTTTTCTTTTTTCTTGCAAATTGTTGGCAACTTGTTATTAAGAAAGGCTAAAGATGAATCATAAATGTTGAACAGACCTTACAGCTACCCACAAACAATGAAGACAGCAACAGACTGGTAGGCAAGAGCTGGAAAAGACCTATATGGGCATGCAGGTCAGCCTTCTGTCAGTGCACAACTGCTCTCTACATTTCAAGGACTAGAGAGGTAAAATTTCAAGGGGAAATAATGATTTGCCTTGCATTTGTGAAAATAACAGATGTATTACATTTATTTGTTAGGTCTCTGTCTAGGCTAACTGGATGTTTCAGTGCACTGATCTGGTTCTACTTAAGGCAAGTTCTACTGAGGCTACCACCAATGGAACTCCAGAGGAATTGTAAGACAAAGGATTTTATTGCTTGAAAGTGAAAAAATCTAAGTATTTCAAGAATTGCTGTTCTCAAGGAAACAGAATAAAGACATGTGCAGCACTGTGTCCACGATCCCACCATCTGTGTTCCCATTATGTTTCTAAGAAGCCACACAGTGTAGGCATACGAAGACCACTACTCTCAGGTCTCACAGCCATGCTTATTGTTCACAATTGCCAAGGATTCCAGATATGCTGGTTGTGCTGATTTATAAGCAGGAACTACTCAGCCTTGGAGATTCTTGGCTATTGGAATACAAACCCAGGAAACAGGCCTTACCCCAAGGATGCTCAAAATATTTCTTAGTGATCTCTGTGACAAACATGCAATAGTTTCTGGTACATTTCCATATAAACACAGGAGTTGATAGGCTGGTAACTAGAAAAAAATCTTATTTTTAAAACTTTCTGAGTTAAAAATTAAATCATGACATTTTAATTCAGTAACCTCCAAGACAATGTACTAGGAAACAGAGAACATGGATTGGAGCAAGAGGATGAGTCTTTCTTGGAAAGCAGGAATTTGTAGTAGAATTTAGCCACCTCAACAGGATCACTTTGTATATTCGCATGGCAGGAAAAACTAATGAAACCTTTTTATTTAAATAAAGGGGGAAGATGAAGCAGAATTTAGGCATAAGTCATCTGATCAAACTGAACTCATCCAGAAGTCAGGGATGAAGCCTAAACTGGTCAGCTTGGTTCATAATAAGTGGACACAGAGATACAAACACAGCATACAAAAATTGAGTGTAATGACTTACTGGAAGCTTTCAGGGACTGAAGAGAGAGGCAGAACAATTATTGTACATAGAGATTCATACACTAAGCTCACCTGTTCTCCACTGCCTTCTGTATCCTGTGATGGTACCAAATACACAAACTTTCTGCACACATCCAAGTTCTTATCAAACTACTATGTGAGATATTAGTGGTTTGGTTCCAAATAACCATTCCTTAATTTCTGTGGGGGTGCAAGTGGCTGCAGCCACCCCAACCCCCACCCCTTATGGTGATCAGGTGCCAAAGTTTAACCACTGCCTCTGCAGTTAGGGTGAGAACCCATAATCCCCCAGTTCTGTGATCTACATGTTCTTACATGATTGGTTAGTGTTTTCCCCTCCCTATTTTATGTATAAAGTCATGAATATGCATTTACCTTAGTTGATCATGTATGAGTTCTGGAAAGTTCTGTTGCACTCGACACCCCATGGCTCCTTCCCTTAGTCCCTCCTGTGTGTTGTTCCCATTGGTTCCCTATACCTCAACCCCATCTCCTATCCCATATCCTATTGGCTGTATCCCTTATCCCCACCTTTCCTATCCCCTGTATAAAGTTTGTGGAAACCCTCAGATCCTTGGATCTTGGTTGCTGCTCCTTCACGTGAATAAACCTGCTTTGTGGAACTTGTACAAGGAGTCCCCTCTCTCTCTCTTCTTTGCCTCCACCTGTGGGCCCTCACACCCTGCTCAGAGACAGCTCCCTTGGGTGAGGAGCTCGTCCCCTCCTGCGACCTCTCTTTTTGTGTGGACCACCTAGGACCAGTTGGGTTGCGGCTAGACCTCCAGGCTCTCTTTGAGCTAGTGTGCAATGTGACAATTTTCTTTTGTGAGGTAAGAATAAGGAAAAAGCAAAGCAGGCACAAAACTTAAAAGAATATAAAGAAGTTTATTAACAGAACTAAAAGAAAGAAAAAAAAGTCAGACTAAACCTTCAGAACGCTTCTCTTCCCCCCACCTTTCTCCCTTCTGCCACTGACAAGGTAAAAAGACAACCCTCAAGATTTTCAGTCAGTTTACCACCTCTGTAATAACCTTTTTCAGTTCTCTTAGGGATAGGAGTCTCTCTTGCTCATGCTATGGAGACATCTCCACAAGAAACAGTTCTCTCATGGCTTCAGTGTCACAGCAAGACAGCTGCCCGGGTTGGTTCTCTGCTCACATGTGAAAGTCCCTTCCCTTGTCTTACAGCTTTCCCCACAACTCCTTTCAAGGGTTCAATCTTGAGCTACTGGGGTACCATTTTAAGGCTGAGCTGTTCAGAAGCAAAGGTTCTCTTCACCTATCTCTGGGAGCACCTTCATCTCTAGGAACAGAGGTCTTCTTCTTCCTTGGGAGCAAGGGTCTTCATCACTTTCATCTCTCTCTGTTCAAGCTTCTCATCAAATCACAGATACTTCAACATTTGCTTGTTTCAGCACAGGTACTTTTGCTCACAATTGCAGTTTGAACACTCCACCCCCCCATGCTTTCATAAAATTACAACAGGTACTCTGATGTATCATAGTCCATTACCTCCATAGCTTTACAACAGAATTTCAGCTTCTAGGCTTGAAGCATCTCCTCTTTCTCCTCTCTTGGGGTTTCAGTTCTTCCTTCTTCACTGACTTTGGTGTCTTTATGGTATTTTCTTCACATGCCTTCACCCTTCCCTTTCCTTTGACTTGGGAGAGGATTGATGTCTGCGGGCTTCATCTGTTCTGGAGGAAACTTACAGAGTTTTAAAGAGAGTTCAATTAAAAAGAGTTAATCCCACCCGGGCCCCGCAGCTGGAATTCGCTTATCGCTGTTGGTCACACGATCTTTGCTGGGCAGCAGCCTCAGATGAATTTTGGCCGCACTGGGTGAGGGCCGCGGGTGGAGCAGGGCCGCGGGGCCCCGGGGGCGGCCATCTCCCGGCCGGCCCGGCCCGCACTGAGGGGGCTGTGCCGGGTGTCCAGCGAGCAGAAGCGGCTGAGATCTCAGCCAAGCTGTGCCGTGGCCGACCCGGCCGGGCTGCACCGAGTAGGGCCCGGCCCGGCCCCGCTGGCCACGCTGCGGGCCCCCAGTTACCTGTCCAAAAGCCGGAAGCGAGAGAGCTTTCCCGGTGTTTGTTCGTTCTTAAATGTGCATCACAGAGGCGTGTCAAGCTTCTTAAGTGGCTTTAAAAAGTTGCCAATATTCAAACTAGCCAGCTGATTGGTTCTATTGGGTCTAGAGGAAGCTGTAAGCACCTCTTTGCAAAGAATCACTTACGTGAGAGATGGATGGAGCCTTCTTTAACTACAAACCCAAACTATGCTAAACCATGATAGAGATGTATCAGAATCACTGTTTTTGGAGATGCCAGAGGAAACAGTCTGTCACTGAACTTTGAATTTCTAATTCAGCATAAATGTAGAGAGAGAAAATATGACTAGGGCCATGTCCAAAAAGGATTTTGCAGTATGTCAAAAGTATATGGTACTGCAGCTTCTCTCTTGAGTGAAATAGAGTGCTCTTGATAGAGCTTAAGCTGGATCACCTGACTGTTCTTTCTATCCTTAAATTCTGGCTAAAAATTACAAGGCAGAACAGCTCTGTTCTTAGAGCTACTAGAAACATTTTCTGGAATGGCATTTTGCTCATTTGGTAGTTTGAGGGGTCAATTTGATGCACTTTTGGAGTGAGAGATATACAAAATGTTAGGCTGCAATCTTTTAAAATTTTTAGCCATTGCCATTAATTTTAAGGGTAAACATGTCACCAGGTTGGGCAGCGGATATGCGCTTCTGGGTTTGTCTCTTTGACATGTACAGAGCAAAAAATTAAAAATGAAACCAGAACCATTTAGAACAAAATTCATTCTTTTAGGATCGATATGCAACTCCACTTGAAAAGCTTTGCTCTCAATAGGATGCATTTTGCAATGTATTATCTCAATAAATTCTGTTGGGGGTATGAGTATGCAGCTTTTGGGGATTTGTTTTCTTAAGTACAACAACTTGATTTTTGATTCATGTATTGAATATTTCTATTGATTCCATGAATTACATTACACAATTCATACTAAAATAAGAAATGAAAATACTGCCTTCTGTTTAGGTCATGGGAAAAATGATCAAGTATTGTCTCTCATTTGGTGAAAAAACCTTATATGATGTATGAAAAACACAGTAATGAAATATTTCACAGGTGGAAGATGATTAATAAGAAGAGATATTAAATGTCTTGTCAGAATGATGACATAATATCATTTACTACCATCAACCCAAATAGTGGTGTGAACCACTGCAAGCCACTAATCATTTAGAAAGAAAAAAATGTAGAGAAGAGACAGAATAATAAAAAGAAAAGGATCTGACTCAGTTTGTGGCATAAATATTTATATTGAAAAGCTCTATTTTCTTGGAGGTTCCAGCAAATAAACTTCAATAAAATTTTGAAAAGTGGCCTTTTCCTTTGAGTTTGCTTTTATTTGGTCTCTCTGTAAAGTAGGTGAGAACATATAGAGCGCTTCAGTGACACTGGCTATATTTACCAATGGAAGAAAAGTATGGTATTAGTGAAATTAGTGAAAATGTGAAAGTTTCTAATTCAAGAGAAAGTGTGAATTACTATTATTATTATTATTATTATTACTACTTTACCAAAGTGGCCAGGGCAGGACTCTCTAAGGCCATTCTGTGCATGAAAATCCCACTTCAAACCTGCTCAAAGAGAATTCCACACCCAGACTGGAATACTTGCCCCCAGCATAAGAAGGACATGAACCTATGGGAGTGGGTCCATAGGAGGGCCACAGAAATGATCAGATGGCTGGAGCACCTCTCCTGTGAAGATAAATTGAAAGAATTGGGGTTGCTCAGCTTGGAGAAGAGAAGGTTCCAGGGAGACCTTAGCACACCTTCCGGTATCCAGAGGGGAAAAGAGAGTTGGAGGGTCTTTTTACAAGGACATATAGTGATAAGACAAGGGGTAATGGCTTTAAACTGAAATAGGGGAGATTTAGATTGGATATTAGGCTGATCGTTGTGATTGTTGTTTTTGTTGTTGTTATTATTATTATTACTGTGACGAATGGAACAGGTTCCCAGACAAGCTGTCGATGTCCCAACCCTGACAGTGTCCAAGTCCAGGTTGGATGGGTCTGTGAGCAACCTGGTCTAGTTGAAGGTAGTCCTGTCTATGGCATGGGGTCAGTACTAGATGATCTTTAATGTCCGTTTCAACCCAAACCATCCTGTGATTCCATGATAATTCATCTGTGTATCTCCTGGAATAAGGTACAAAGACATGTACAGCAACAGACTGTGTCAGGATTGTGTAAGTACCTATGACATTCAGGCTTTGTAGATCCCAGTCAAAAATGATTCTATTGTAAATAGCCACGCTGAAGGTACAAAACCATCAAAGATATTGTGTGTTATTGTATTACAATGAGAAGCATTTTAACTTCACAAAATACAGAAAGTTAGAGATTATATATATCACATTCCTGTTGGATTGACTCCATTTTCTTTGGGCTCCCTTTTTTGCCGCTGATATTTGAACACTTTTTTCATTCAGTTGGGAATTTATTTACAATGGGAAAGGTGTAAGATCCTCAGTAAATGAAAAGAAGAAATGTGAACTGGGGATATGATGGAGCAAGACATGAGGTGGAAAGGTCTGCATGTTGGGTATCTTTGACTTAAAACTGGGTGACTGCAGAATTGCCAAGAATGAGTAAGGCTGAGTGGCTGAAAGTGCAGTGAGAAGTCCAGGGGAAAAACAGTTAATGTGTTTCTTGTTGCTCTGTTTTATTTGCTAATTTAGTTCAATAGGACTACTTCTAAACAAGAGAAACCATATTTATATGGTATAAATTAGGGACAGTAAAATATAAGATGAAGGGGGTTTTTATTGTCAAGCCAAATTGTTGAAATAAGCTAGCCCTATTCAGAAACCAGCTGAAATACAATTTTACAGAAAGTGGCATATCCATAATAGGACATATGCTTTTTGCTTAAACCCCAGAATATTTTATTCTAAGGCTCATGAGAACTGGAAGTGCTTGATTTGGCAAATGGCATAGTAAAACATTCTCAGAAAGGAATTTTTGATTTTGTGTATCATCTTGTGTATCATCATCTCAAGCTGGCATCGATTTTAGAGGAAATCAAAACAGCTTAAATAAAATATTTAAATTTGCTCTACCAGAAGGTCCTTAGCTTCTCCCAACAGAAATGAATATTCAGACTTTATGAAATCTTTCAAGGATACGTTCCAACTACAAAGCAAAAGTATGCATCCTGACCATACTTCTAGGCATTCTGGTGTTGCACTTGCTTATCATAACAGCTTTACTACCTGAAAATATAGAGAGTGATGTCCTTACATCTTATAAATCATGCGTTTCATCCCTATTCTGTACTGGTTGTTGGCAGAAAGGTGACACTGTGCAACACTTTTCTTGTAGAAGTTTAGAGTCTCTTAAGTACCCAGAGGTCCATGCTGAAGAGTTATTGACATTATTTTTGTTTTGTTGGGTTTTTTGGCATTTATTTTTCTATTAATACCTGTTTTCTTAAAAGTAAAGTGGTCCCTTTTGTTCTGGTCAGCAATTCCTTAGAGATTCTAATTAAGTCTTGTCCATTACAGCCCATTAGATGCATTAGATGGTGTTAAAAAGCAATTTGGTTTCCTTCCCCAGTCCATGCCAGCATGCTTACCCAATTACTTCCACACAGCTTTAAAGATGAAATTTTCAAAAGCATCAGCATTGGCAAAATGCTGTTTTCAGTAAGTCAGTGGTCATTCCATTGACTTCAAATTGACAAGAAACAAAATAGCAAATGTCCTTGTATCTTTAAAGACCCAAAGATGTCTAAATTATGGGAGAGCACTGTAATACATTACAGCAATACCCCTAAGCTAATTAGTTGCTGCTTTCAGCAGCTTCTTCTGTTAATATAATTCTATTGCTTAAGAGCCTCTTCCCTGTTCTGGTTTTGGGGAGTAATGGAGACATTTTTATTATAATTGACACTGGCAATGAGATTTCAGAGCTAACTTTATGAACCTCATTTCTTTTTTTCCCTCTAGAAGCACTACTTTTAGAAACAGAAAAACAAATATTGGAACTTATGAGCCTATCAGGGTGGAAAAGAAAGTAGAAGCAGTCAAAGAACTCCTGAAATCATTCTACGTTTAATAATTCACAAAACATGAAAGGAAAAGTAAACAGCCAAGATTGGAGTAATCTCACTGCAAAATATAGAAAGCTGTGTCCCAAATGCTTGTCTGAGTGTCAGGGGTATTGTTCTTCTGAATATCCTTCAGGGTCCTTCTCAATTTTATTTTTGTTTTTAGGTTAAATACCGTTGTGAGATTTTTTTCTCACACAGTTTTAACTTTCAATATGTGAAAGTTAAAGTTCTTTAATGATGGAATTAAGAGACACAAAATATTTTTTTTTTTAATATTATGAATATATTTATTGTTAATATTTTGAAGCAAAACAACCACATTCCTGATAATGATTATTAGAGACTGGAGGTAGGTCTCATTCAGGTAGGATCCAGTATTTAAGGCAAGCTGACTGTCATGGTTCTATAAGGTTCCTAAAAAAGGCTTCACAAGGGAGAGCAGATTATTACTCCTTGGAGGAAACTCAAAGCCCACACTCAGCCCCTTATTGCTGTTAAACTTTCTAGACAGTTACTTCTTTGGGGATTTAATAAATACTGACAAATCAACCAACTTTTATTTTGTGTCCGAGTGGCAAAGAATAAGCTCTCTAAGAGGCTGAAAAGTATTAATCACATATATTTAAGTAAGAGAAGAGGGACATATCTGTCCATTTTGGCTCTAATAGTGATAATCTCGTTCATTACAACAGCTCATATCCAAGCTTTGGAGTCCTCATTTACCACTCCTTGGTGAATCAGTGCAACACTGAAAGTTGCATCAGGCTATGCTGATATGTTAGGCAGTGAAATGCAGCAACAGACAAACCAACACAGGGGCTGTGGCAGCACCTCAACCCTTGCAGGGTGTCCCATGGCAGCACAGGGGACTCCTGGCACAGCCCTTAGGTGGGCAGTGCTCCCTCCTTGAGCCCCAGGGAAGTAGCTGAGCACTAAACTCTGAGGGACCTTAATGCCATGTAACCTCTGGTTATATGTGATTTACAAGGCTGGTAGAGCAATCTTGTTAAGAGGAAAACAAGGAAATAAAGACAAAATAGCTACTCAATAATAGGTATGAGGTGTTAGGCAGTGTGCCAATTCCTTTCCATCTGTATTCGGCATCTGTTGACTTTTGCTCATTTTGTTGTGTTTTCAGCACTTTTCATTGATTACAAATTCAGATGCTGTGATTTCTACCAAGTATAATACCAGAAAATTGTCAAAATATTTGCAGCCAAATGCACACCCATTCAAAATTCCACAGCCTTTAAACTCCAAAGCTTACAGGCCAAAAAGAAAATGAAATATTGCTTAGATTCACAATTTTCATCAGAAAAAAAAAAGTTCCATTTTTCAGTGCAATATGATGACTTTTAGATTAAAACTTTTAGATTGGTTGATACTGGGATTAGAATTCTCCAAACCAAATATTTTTACCTTTATAGACGTTGAGGAAAGATGGCTGGGTGTAAAATCAGAGGAAACTGAGAAGTTATGTTCACATCCTAACAGAAATTATAACAATATGGAATTTATAGGGTAAAATACAGATACTACTCCCTGGATGGAATGTGGTTGGCATGCTTGGAACCTATTCCATGATGATTCCCCAGACACACAATCTGTAGCTGCAAGGACCTGCTAAGGGGGATGGAATGGAGGGTGGAGCAGAGTAGAAGCACCATGGCCAGGCTCTGTTGAAATCCGTGCAGGGAAGGGAACTCGATGGTGCTTTGCAGCCAATAAACTGCACAATAACTGTCAACAAGGAGAGATAGAGAGAAGATGTCTTGCTGCTGAACCAACCTATGCAATAAAATAACTCTCCTCAGATAAACTTGGCTCATTTACAGCATAATTGTAATATTAATGCACATCTCCATCCCAAAGTTACCCACCTCCAAGGTACAACCAACCCTCACTGAGGACGTGCTCTATATTTTATTGACTATATTTTTAAGAGCAAAGTGAATTTTACATCAATCAGCAACAAAGGTATGTATGACTAGAGTCACTCAAGCTCCAGTTAAAGAATTAATATAAAAGTAAGTTGAAAACGGGAGAAAGTTAGGGAAGACTCCATTGTCTGACTACTGGGATCAGTCAACAGGCTGAACCTGTCTTCTCCCCCATAAAGACACCTGTTGGGTAAGAATCGCACTCTGTGAACACTAAATACTTTTGCTGGGGATCAGAGCTTGTCTGTGTATTGTTTGAATGTGGTTTTGCAGTCAGATACCATCACCAACAATTCTTGAACCTTAATCTTTCACATCTTTATATTAATAAAGGCTGTTACTCTGTAGACTGTTGGTGCAAGTCCTTCGCGGGTGCTGGCAGTTGCCAGCAGCAGGTAACTCAAATAAAGTAGAAGACCCACTGTCATAAAGTGGGAAGACCTGCTGAGGGCTCTTACGCTGTTTCTTTGTATCCCTAATTAAGTCAGTCCAACTACCCTCCAATCCAGCAGGACTATTCAGTGAAGGCTCCCTGTAGTGGGACACTGACAGACTGGTTGGGCACAAGGGTCATGCCTTACTTGGGACACTGACAGAAAGATTGAATACTAAGGGTCGAAGAAATCTCCCCTTTTCACGTGACATGTAAAAACATGTCATTTCAGATTTTCCAAGGTTGATCAATACAATTATTTCTGTTTTCCAGACTGGAGGGAAGATAAATTGGTTTTTGGCAATAGGAAAACTAAATGAGATGGGAAATATTTCTTCATCAGTAAAGACAGGACAAAAATAAATTGACATGGTACCTAGATCGTAGTGTAGCACATTATAGCACTTTGATGATAAAGCAAAGGAAAAGCTAAAGGGAAGACAGTAACAGATTATTCTGGTGAATATTCTGTTGAAGGAGACGAAGTCAGTTTTCTGGGTTTTTTTTCTTTAAGTAATTATATAAATACAGTAAAAGACAATGCAGAAGAAGCAGGCTGTTAGGTCATTAGAGTGGGGACACAGAAATGAAGGATCTGGTCCACTTAATAAGCAAGCTCAACAGGGAAAATACAGGAAGTTTTTTTTTCTCAGGTTTTATTTCTTCCTTGTTAAGCTTTTAATGTTTTGTTGCTATTTTTTCCTGTCTATAAGGCTGAGCAAGGACCTCAGTGAGATTTGAAGTCCCTGTAGATTTTCCTGCTGGCTCCTAAACTGAGTATAAGTACAATATTCCCAGGCTTATCCAGCTCTGCTTTAGAAACCGTTTGTAATCCACACAAGAGCAGCAAAGAAGAAACATATACTGTATTATTACTGGGATAATTGCTGCCTGGCTAATCTCAAATTTCATTGCTTCTGGGCTTCTTTTCTTATTAGCTGTGAATGTTTATAATTTCAAGTGATTGTATAAGTCCTTCTTGCCTCATCTAGCTCCTCTGCAGAAAGAACAGTTGTCCTTGACTTTAAGGCATTATATATTCTGCTTCGTTTACAATACATCCAAATCCACTCTAAGCAGTCTTTCTGTTTCTTGGTGACGTGCCAGTGATTCTGAACAGTTAGATCCTGCCAGCTATTACTATTGTCAATAGCCAACTTTCAGGAGGAAAGACATGCTGTAAAGCTTTGAAGTAGTTGATCAGCTATGCTCAAGTGACCGCTGCTCCCTATGTAGATGGAGCTTGGATTCACTGCACACACTTCTCATTTCAGTACAAAGTCAAAGTCAGAGATCTGAGAAATGTCTCTGTTCATCTCCAAAAGCTGAAAACAAGGTCTACTTTCTGTTGCTTGCATATGTGGCTAACATCCTCTAGCACACCATCAGCTTGTATTTCCTTTTTCCTGAGGAGAGCAGATACCACGCTGCTTATTTCCCCGCAATTTAATGCACCCATTTTGGTAAACCTGCATCCAGTAGTGTCCAAAATCCAGGCATCCTTTCTCTCAGGTGAGTCCCCTAATCACCAGTCTGAAAACTTCTCTGTTTCTTACTTTCTAGGTCAATTTATCTTTAATTATTTTAAAACTGCCAAAGCTCCAGATGGAGGGGTGGCTATTGCAAACAACACTACAGCTGCCAGTTGATTACAAGCTCCCTAAAGACAGGACATCACAGGACCTCTTCCAGGACAAGATTCCCTTCCCTTCCCTTCCCTTCCCTTCCCTTCCCTTCCCTTCCCTTCCCTTCCCTTCCCTTCCCTTCCCTTCCCTTCCCTTCCCTTCCCTTCCCTTCCCTTCCCTTCCCTTCCCTTCCCTTCCCTTCCCTTCCCTTCCCTTCCCTTCCCTTCCCTTCCCTTCCCTTCCCTTCCCTTCCCTTCCCTTCCCTTCCCCCTGTATTGCAAAATGCTGGACTAATTATCTTGACAAAGTTCTCATCTTCTTAATTGCATCTAAATGTTCACTACTGCTCTAATTACTCAATAGTGGGGATTTTAGATATATTTCAGGAAGTGTGATAAATGTTTAAAAATTTTCATGTCTTAGACAGGTCTTCCGGAGAAGAGCAGAAAAAAGTATTTTCTACTGGAAAGAGTTTGGAGAAGGATTGTGTTTAAACCCACAAATTTTAAGTGTTCAGGTGTCTTGCTGGTTTGAAAACAAACAGTAACAATCAAAGGAAATGCATTCCTGAAGAGAGGCGTGTCTGTGAGTACTCCTACATTGAAAATTCGGACTTCTAATCTTTCTCCTTTCTCCTTTTTTTTATCTCTTGTACACAAAATTTCCAAATTATAATGGCATTAAGATGGTTCTCCCATTTTTCTTTTACGTATTTTTACCTAATATAGCTCCTAGGACCTATAGGCTTGTCTATTTTTGCATCTCTTTTACTCCCATCTTGTCAATGCTGTCCTCCTCTAGTGGAAGTATTTATTCAGAATCCTTTGACAGGAGATTCTAAAGATGTGGATGTCAGGGAAAGCTGAAGCATCACCATAGCATTATGCAAAAATATCTATTGTAATATAAATCCCTATGCCACAGCAATTTTAGCCTCTCATTTAGTCACTTATACAAAATGTGCTATAATCAGGATGAAGGCATAACTTATTGTTGCACTGATAGATTCCATACAATCAGTGCATTGTAAAATATGATGAAAATCGAGTTTTATTCTGGCAATTCAGCATTACATGACAATAGAGGCACTGCTCCCTTAAATCCTCAGTCCTTTCTTTTTCTACTGGCTGAATCTGCTTTTCCCAGAGGTTTTGAGATGCAGCCAAGTAACATCCACTATCCTTCTCAGGAACTATTCCCCATCTGACTAAAAGAGCATCAGCTGGGTCCCTGACCCTTTCCGAAGAATTCCCCTGATGGATCTAAAAGAATGAGTCACACAAAACTCCAACCCATCATAAATTAATTTTTCTCTTCTGAAAAGGGAAGGCCACAGATGCCAAGCTGGGGAAGGTTGTCTTTGAGAAGCTGCACCTCCCTCTTTGGCAAGCTCCCTATGCTTCTATCCTGGCATCACAGCAGCCACTGCTGGCTCACACCCAGCTGTCTTTGCCAGTTGGTCTCACTCAGCCTTCCACCTGAGACTTCCCATCTATCTTCCTAAGGCTGAATCTCTTAAGACACAAGACCAAGACATCTTCTGCAACCTCTCACCCTGAAACAAGATTTTTGTGCCAATAAAAAATGATGTGTTTTCATAACATTCCTGACCTCATTTCAGGGAAAGAATTTCCTTTTTTAGGATCTGTTCTTTGGCTTCAGGAAGACATACAGCAGCCTCTGCTCTGTTCTTATGAAACAACTTGACTTCAATAAAGATGCCAGGTAGAATGAGAAAAACAATGTGTGGGTTGTCCAGGTCTCCTCCTTAGCCTTCTCAAAAGATTGAGGGACACTACAGCATTTCTTCTACCCCAGACCTACCCTGCTTTTCCATCAATACATTTTTCTGCATTCAGTTTAATTAATAAGACATTTTCTGCTGTCCAAAATACAAACTTCTTGAGCCAAAATTCAATTCATTTCATATCATAAAGTCATACTTTGCATATTAAACACATAGAGAAAAATCTCTGAAGCTTTTCCCACTTCAGAGAAGTGATTTTATGACATTGTTACTATAAAGTTAGGATAAAAAGTAGGTTTAACATATAACAGTAATGGTGAAGCTTGAGGTAGTTATGATCTGTCATGGAAGCGAGTTCTAAAATCACGGACCAGTTGCTGGTTTTCTGTACATAAACTTCACTTTTAAGATTAACAATTGTATTGTTATAGCCATCGGATATTACAGCCACACAGCAAGCAAGCGACTTTGTAAGTTAGGTCAACCCCATTGAAGGGTTTAAAGATTAATTAAGGACAGGCAGAACATTGTCTTTGGGTGCTTTTTTTTAAGACTACAAGCAGAAATGTTGTGACATCAATCATCCAGAAGAATCACACATGGGGGTATAATTTTTAAATGACTAACAAATCTTTCAAAAGCCATGAACTCTTCTGTCACACTAGTGCTGCCTAATGATTCAAATGTGTCCTGCACCAAAAAAAATTAAAGACATGAATGAGAACTAGTATGCTAAGTCAAAACAAGAAAACCCACAGTATTTGTGTTTATAGTATCACCAAGACTTGCTAGCAGTACATGCTTTTGTTTTAAAAACCCTGCTCTGTGACTCATTGTCATGGGTTGACCTTAGCTGGGCACCAGGTGCTCAACAAGACACTCCATCACTCCTTCTCAGCTGGAGAGAGGAGAGAAAATAAGACAGGAAACAATGTATAGGTCATGCTAAAGCAGTTTACTAAACTAAAAGTGAAAAGTTGTGGGCATAAGAAAGGAAGAAAAAAAGAGAAGAATTTCTTCTCTACTTTCCCATCAGCAAATGATGTCTGGCCAATTCCTGGGAAGCTGCACTTCTGTATGTGAAACAGCTGCTTGAGAAGGCAAATGTTGCAAATAACGAAAGCTCTCCACTTCCAGCTCCCTTTACTTAACTTTTTTATTTGAGCAGACAGCATATGGTATGAAAATTCCTTCAGTCAGTTGAGGCAAGTGATCCAAGCTGCATCCCCTTCCCAGATCTTGCCCACCCCCAATCTACTGTTCAGGGAGTGGGGGAAGAATGTTGGAGAGATATTGCTGATGCTGTGCCAGCACTGCCCATCAGTAGCTAAAACACTGGTGTGTTGTCAACACCTTTCTACCTACTAATACGAAGCACAGCACTGTGAAGGCTGCTATGGGGAAAATTAGCTCCATCTCAGCCAGACCAGATACACTCATTTTGAAATCATCTACACAAGGCATTTTACATAGAGACTGTGAAGACTATTTGTAGTTGGAAATGAAATCTTATATGTCTGTGTGATTCAGGTCACATCATCAGGAAAACATATCAACTGTAGACTTTGTTTTCAAGGCAAAGGCAACACTCTGTTCTAGACCCATTTACAAGGAAAAAACCCATCCAGTCCTGATACAAACACATCTTCAGAGCCAATGAATTTCAACATACTCTAGGAAAAGAAAAAAACCACGCTTTTTAAAATCAGAAGAGTAAGCTGAAAATCTTCATCTCTACCTGACACGATTTTGTCTCAAATATTTAAGTCTTTGACACCCTGATGATACTGGTGTATCATTCCAACAAACATTACCTTTCTTTTGGGCTATTTTTTTCCTGAAAAAAAAATAATCTTTAATGGTTTGGCCTTTATCAAGATCAAATGCAATTATAGCAGGAGACACCATATGTCCAAGAATCACAAGTTATTGTTGGGAAAAAATGGCATTTCTTCAAGTTGAGTGACAGCTTGTAGGAGGTTGAATAACATGCTCAACCATTTATAATTTGGTTGGCTGAAAGAGAGGCTGACACTATTGGACAAAAAAAAAATCTATCTTTCCCATCACTTTTAATTAACTCAGAACACTTAATCAAATAGTGTGACTTAGCAGCATGACTTGAAATTGATAGGAACATAGGTGTTTAAAGTCTGGCTGAGTTTTTGTCATTCAGGTCCACAGTTACTAGTTTACAAAAGAAATTGACAGTATTTAGCTTTTATTTATAGTAATTTTAAAAACAGCAAGCCTAATTCTGCTGTTCTGTTGCCATGCCTCTGATATGAATACGGCAGACCTAGAACAGCTCGCTGAGAATTCTCTTTTTATGCGTGTCCCTGAGATACTTCTTTTGCATGGCACAGGATCAGTACAAGCAACCCTAATCTTCTGTTGTGTAGCCCCAGTGGAGGTGATCAGTAAAAACATGTGAGACTGTCAATGTGTGAAGCTCTCTGGGACAACCTGGGGTCTGGGCATCTAGGACTCCTCCTCCACTTTACCTAATTTTTGACACAAACCATACCATAGTCCCATAGCCTGCAAGGATAGAGCAGTCATATGCTGCTACTTCCCCAGAATACTCTTCCAGAAACTTGAGGAACTTTCAAAACCCAGAATGGGTACTTTTTTAGGCTAATCATAAAATCACAGAATGGTTTGGGTTGGAAGGGACCCCAGAGATCCAGTCCCCACCTAATGGGTAGGGACACCTACCACTAGACCAGGCTCAGAGCCCTATCCTGTCCTTGAACACTTCCAGGGATGGGGCATGCACAGCTTCCCTGCTCCAATGTTCCACCAGCATCATAATAAAGAATTTCCTCCTAATATCTAATATAAACCAATACTCAGTTTGAAGAAGAAAATTACCTGTTATAGTATCGTTGCATCATGTTGTAAGAAGTCCCTCTCCAGCCTTCCAGTAGTCCTCTTTAGGTGCTGGAAGGTGCTATAAGGTCTTTCCAGAGCCTTCTCTTCTCCAGGCTGAAAATTACCTTGGATGATTTCTATTTCGATGATTCATCTGTCATTTTTGAACCCATGTAAGGATTACAATTGGATTTTGGAAATAAAACAGATGTCAATTCTGTTCTGAAGATACAGCCTTGAGAGCAGTTTGCAAATGGCTCTGAGCTACTCTCTGGCATGCACCAAGAGCCACTACATTTTCTCAAATGTGAAACCATCGCCAGAACAGGAGCACATAAGGAACCCAGACTGCTTATTTTCTGACCTTGGCCAATCCTGGAGCAGGCTGAATAGGTTTTTGAACAATATGATCCAGAACACAAAATATGCAGAAATTTGATCTGACATAATCCTTATGCTTCATATTGTCAGTAATGGTATCAGTAATGAAAAAAAAATCAGAAGACTATAATGTTTTTATATTTTGAGCAGAGAAACTCTCAGAGGCTAAATAATACTGAAAATGACCTGGGATTCCATGCCAATAAAGAAAAATTATATTCTTCCCACCTGTACCAAATGGCTGTGTGGACAAAAAATTTTCTTGTGCAACTCTATAGAAAAAAAACATGGCTAGAGGAGCCCACTTTCAAAAAAGTCTTCACATGTAACACCTTTTCTGTAATTCAGTCAAAGCAAGGTCCTTGCTCTACAGTGTGGCATTTGCTCATTGTCACTGTTCAGTGTATTAATGCAAGTTCAGTAACCCATCCTTTTTACTGAAGCTTCATTTACATGGAAAGCTAACGCTATGTTTTGCTTTTACTAGAGGACCAATTCCTTAACGACACAGTGCCTCATGCATGCTCATCAGTGAAACAAGAAGAGGATTTTCCTGCTGTTTTCTCCTTCTTTATAAAACACAGAAAAGGTGGAATTCATCCTACCAAATGCATATGTCTACAATGAAGGTGTATACATCTGAACTCGCTCCCTTTTGTAATTGAGAAAATGTAATGGAGAAAAATAAGCAGTTTGTGTATAATTAATCTTATCCTAAAGTCTAGAACAGATGAGGTGCCCCGAAAAAGTATTTGGTTTTTTCTTCTCCATGGAGCCTAGTCTGATAAGACATCTGTGATGTAGAAATCTAAAGTTAGACAAATGGATTCACACCTAAGATGCCTAAAAGAAGTGAATAACAGTGGAAAGTACATCCACTTGTAAATTCACTTATTTTGAGTCTCATTTCAATGTATAAATTCCAGTGTATAGAAGCTAGACAAAAGCATGATTTTAAGGTCTATCCACAGGAAACTTGTACCTTCCTTTCACCACCACTCAGTTTCTAAGTTCTGCACTGGATTTTGCAGACTAATTGGTGATATCATGGTACCCTAGTTCTTACTTACCTTTGATCATTTTGAATGATAGCTAAAACACACTGAGATATCAGTTGTCTCATCCCTCTGTTACATTACTGATGAGACTGGATAGTAAATATTTTTCTCTCACTCTGCCAATATTACAACAATGTCACCATTCTGCACTGTACTCTAGTAGTACAAACCCAAACAGGTATCACAGTGTCTGTATTGGACAATGCTAGGATAGTTCCCTCTCTGGGATTCTGCATTATACAATTTGTGGTAATGCTGGAGACGATGACAAGCCTGAGTAAAGCAAGTGATGCCCCATGACTAAAACAGATTTCTGTTATAAAATGCCTTAATTCAGTCAAGATTAAGATCGTTGTATAGAAAGATTTGAAGCAATTTTCTTAGTATTTTGGAAGAGCCTTCATGACTATGTCAGCTATTAGTATACAGCTTCTTTTAATCATTAGTTCTAATAGATTTCCTGGTCTAACTTGGGAAATGTTAATTTGTTAATCAATCATCAACTACCATTTCTCCACCAATAGATTTTTAAGTCAAATAATATTCTAAGATGTCTTACACTTGCATCTGCAAAGGAGTAACATGTAGCTTGGTTATTCTTTTCAAGATCAACGACTTAACTGGAATACAAAGATTGAAATTTATAAAAAATAATTGCTTATATTTTATAAACAAGACTGAACTCATTGATGCTGATAATACTGGTTTAGTAAGAAAGCATACAAGCAAATTCCAATGTAGTAGTCAAAACTATAACGACTAGTCTGATAAGTGAAGTTATAATTAAATTAAATATTTATTTTTCAGTCAGATGGCTTTCTGTTTTACTAGTATAATCTTTAAATAAATATTTTTCTTTTAGCTTAGCTTCCCAACTTAGACAAAGAGTGCTTTAGGACTTTACAAATTGTTCCCAAATGTTTTCATGCACCATACTGAAGTTTCTTTCAATACACTTTCTAATGTTTTTAAAATTTCCTCTACTGAGAAATAAATTCTCTAAATGTGATTATTTCAAGGATTCCAAATCTAGTTACTACATTCAGTTGCAAAAATACTATGTTCCCTCTTCACATACAAGTTTTACCTAGCAAATATACTGACTTTTTGACCACATATTAATCTAAGATCTAAGATGGATAAGATTCAGTGCTAAATATCTACATTAAAATTCTTGTTCATCTCTGCACATGTATTTTTATTTATATTTTTATATCTGTTTCAATTATCGTTGTTAATTTTAATGTGTTTGAATGCTGATACTTGATGTTGATGTTGACACAATTTATCTGCATCTATGTGAGAACACAGCTGTTTTGAAAATTTGGCCCCAGTTTGGGTACTGGTATCTTTTGAAAGTCTGCCTTGAGGCACAACTGGGCCATTGCTAATTAGTCCTGCATATAATTACATATACAGTGAAATACCAAAAAAAGTACAAGGGTCTACTTATTAAACATATCAACTATGAAATTTTCTTCTTATCAACTTCTTCCCTGACCTGGCTCAAATCCCAGCTTCTTGCTAAACAGAGGGTGATTTCTGGTGGTCATCCTCTGGTGCTCACACCCTCTGCACCTGGGCTGTTTGCTTGCACGTTGTCAGCAAAGCACCCACTGCTTTTGCAAATGGCCGATTGTTTGAGTCATTAACCATTAACATTTCAGTCTCTCACATAGGTGAGAGAGTGGAGAAAGAGAAAGAAGATTATATTTAAATAAGGAACATCTGACTAAATCAGTATTTTTTACTTAGCAGAAAGCAAGGGGACATTTTAATTCCCTGGAAAGTTTCCTTTAAAAAAATCCCATACTATCAAAACTAGATTTAGTGCTAAATATTATGAGACTGTGTGACATCCTTGGAATAATAAATTAGTTGCACATTCTGACTCCTGCCCTCACGTCCTCTCTGCCCCATAGATACTTACCTTTGACTGGTTGTCATTTTGCACACTGACAAGAGGTATTAACTGAGGACTCTGCTCATCACAGATTGTTTGCAGAGTAAAATATACCCTTATTTTATGCAGAAGTGAATGGTGAAAAGGTTGTGCATAGTAGGTTTAGAGAGTCTAAAGAAGATTCTGCTCCACATTCTCAATTCTATAGAAAAATACCTCCATAGGTATCACAGTTCTGCTGTTTTTTCTGTAACTTTTAGTGATTCTGCTTTTTAGCACCTTTATGAGCTGTGGCTCCCAGACAGTTTTTTATTTCTCTGGAATCGTTACAGCTCTATGCACCAATAGTGCTTTTATCCTCTATGAGCATACTATTTCTATAATACACATAAAGTTCCAAGTAGAAATCTAAAGCACCTATTGGCAATTTAACAATACTGAAGGTGCGCATTTATGAATAGACATTTTACTAACAATCTAGGATTCAATTGCAGCTTGGTCACAAACGCTCAAAATGAAAAAGCATAGAATTGCAGCTGCTGCCAGAGCAGAATATGAACAAAATTGGCAGTAGTTTGAATTCCTGATTCTGCTGTTAGCTTCCCTTTTGTTTTAAAAAAGACAAAGCATGGAACTAAATGCTTCTCTAGATTAAATTCTTGGTTCAGTCTTGCTTGATGGCACACTGAAAGCCCAGATTCACAGAACCACAGAATGAATAAGTTTGGAAAGAACCACAGTGGGTCATCTGGTCCAGCCTCCCTGCTCAAGCAGGGTCATCCAAGAGCACATGGCACAGGATTTCATGCAGACTGTTCTTGAATATCTCCCATGAGGGAGACTCCGCAACCTCTCTGGGTAATCTGTTCCAGTCACCTGCACGGTCACCTGCAGAGTTAAGACGTTCTTCATGATGTGCATCAGTTTCTGCAGATTTTCTCTTGTCCTATTGCTGGGCACCACTGAGAAGAGCCTGGCTCCATCCTCTGACACCTTCACTTCAGATATTCACAGAAATTGATGAAGTCCCCTCTCAGTCATCTCTTCCTGAGGCTGAACAGGTCTCAGCCTTTCGTCATAGAAGAAATGCTCCAGTCCCTCAATCACCTTTGCTGATTGACAAAATTTAAACCAGAGCTATGGATGAGTCCTTGCAGGAAGGAGTGATTTCCATGAATGGTTTCCTATATCTTGTGACCCAACAGGTGGCAGTTCCTCCTTCACTTTGTAAGCTGGGAGCTATGAGGAAAAAATTTTGAATACAGCAAAATGCTGATGCAACCTATCCTAAGAAAAAAAAAAAGTATTCTGCACCAATGAGTCTGTATAGATTTTAAATGTCTTCATGGAAAAATAACATAACTGCCCAGTGTACTTCTATAAAAAAAATCAGGCTAGTGCAAAAAAATAAGCAAGTGAAAATAAGTGACTTGACTTAGATACAAATTTAATAGAATATTGTGTACCATTCTGGCATGCTTGCTTTCAGGGGGATTTTGTACAAGCTGCAGCATGAAAGATTTTTGACTGTTCTGATTTGAGCTATTCAGAAATGCATTATAAGAAGTTATTATTTGCTTGTTTTCAGAGTTAGAAAATGGAAAGAAAACAAATTTTATAGACTCAAACCCTCTGTTGTTACTGTGTCTCTTGTTCAGAAATCTGGGCAGTAAACTCTGCTCTTTATTATTCTGGAGGCCGGACATAAGCTAGGAAATAGCTGACATAGAGATGAATGACAAGACCTATAGGTCTGCTTTTGGTCTTGAGGTGATACAAAGATTAGAAAATTGCATGGAAAGGAAGCTTGTGACTATTTCATTACATAGTTCTAATAAATATAATTAATTTAATAAGCTAGTAAGTTTCAGATGCAGCTCAGCAACACAGGCAGTTTAGGAATGACTTTCCTAAATTTTTTGTATCTTAAGAGCCTCATTGTTTCATGACCAGGCAAAAATCCCTAGAGTGGCCATCTAAAAGGTCTGGATTTGCTTTGGTTCACCATAAAGGTAAAGTGATATGCTTAAGTGCCTAAATATTCTTACAATACTACACTGATAGTATAATAAGCATGAAATATAATAAGCATGAATGGCTAGAACCCAAAGCCAGAAAATTTAAAATTCCAAATTTAGCTTTAAATTTAAACCTTTAGCAATCAATCACTGGAACAGACAATCAAATGAGGCTAACAGATACTTTGCTCCTTTTTATAGTCAAGTCACAAAGCCATTAAAGAAGACAGATTTTGACTAAGATACAGCTTTAACTTCAAGTTAAATTGTTACGGCAATAGCGGAATTAAAGACAATAGACAGGTTATGCTTTTTCCAACTTCTTCCAATAATAATCTTCATATTGCATATACCCAGTACAGAGCTTTTCATGCTATCAAAATCTGATGAAGGGGGAAGGGGGAAGGAGGAATGATTGCTACTAGTAGAAGTTAAAAAGCCTCGCCTAGATCATGGTTTTTGGGGGGGTGAATGGATTTTGCTTCTGTTTGCTAAAGCAGATGAGTACATAAAATGTACTTTTGCATAACATCAGAGTTTTAAACTCATTTAATATTTTAAATATTTGTGACTTCTGGTCATTCTTTTCCTGCGAATACATTAATGCCTCTGACCTTCTGCTTCTGCACGTTAATGCACTGTTAATTAGGACAATATTGCACTTTATGCAGAGATTCTTTTCAATTCCATTCATTTGAATCAAATTATATTTTTAATAGCATTAACCTGAAGGTCAATACTTTTTCTTTGGCATAGACTTTTAAATCCTTGATAATGGGATGTCAGTTTGCAGAGCAGAGAGGGGCAGCAAAAAAAGCTATTGACAAATAATGCCATTTCCATTCCAAATTAGTTGAATTTATCAGCTGCATAATATAGCTCCTTTGTCAATACTTTACAATGTTGTTCTGTAGAGCCTGCTGAAATTTATCAGTGCCATGTGCCTGCAGGTGACTCAAGGCCAGGTTTGTGTAAAAAGAGGTGTCAAATATCACACCTGCTAGTGAAAAGCTAAATATTATCACAGTTTAAAGAGCACATCCCAGAAGATAATCCTGCTTGCTCTCATAACCTGTTGACATTCCTTTCTGTGGTCTTCTTTTGCCACTTCATAAAGCCTCTGAGCTTTACACAGAGGTGAAGGGTTTATTTTTCTTTAAGATGTCTCATGAACAACTAGTCTTCCAGTTGTGAATCTGTAATCCACAGTAATTTAAGCTTATTTATTCCAATAAAAAGGCCAGACAGTCATTTGAAAGGTAGTGCATTTGAGCAATGCTTTTATTTTTATACTGATATTTTGAGGACGGTGTACTGTCATCCCTGTTCAAAGACACTCTTTTCATTTTGAGGAGCCATCTAAGACATTAGTGTAGCATCCAAAAGGTTCACTTTCCCTAAACAGAAAAATACAGTGGTTGCCCCACAAACAACACCCCTTTTGATTACTGCTATAGAAACAAAACCATGCAAGCCTTTATGTGTGCATGTCTGTAGACACAGGTATGTGCGTATGCTTTTAAAGAGAAAGGACCTCCTGTCATCTCATATGAAGAACTGACAGTTCGGAGATTTTTTGTGAAAAATACCCCAGGAAACAATGAAAAAGATCCTGCTGAGGAGAGAAATCATGAAGAAACCGTGTGCATATTTCAGAAATAAAGTCGAATTTCATAGAGCTGTGCAAACCTTTTAAAGTAAACTCTATTTTTGTTAGCATAGCCTAATAGCCCAGACAGTAAATGACATGGGTCTGACTTTGCAATTAGTTTTTGTTGTTGTTTGGGTTGGGGGTGGTTTTGTTTGTGTTTGTTGGTGTTGGGTCAGAGAGAGGAAGAAAAGGGTCACTAGAAAGGAAATGTCATTTTTACAAAGATGTTGATGCTAATCTCTCGAGTGTGTGTATATGGGATTCTTATGACAAGAATCAGCACTCACACTTTAGAAAGGGAGCTCACTATTTTTCCTGAATAGAACCCTGACCCTGTTTTAACCAGCTTGAGAGAATCTGCAGGGTCAAACATATGAAGTAATATCCCAGCAACCATTTTTATATCTAGAGATCTTTTCTACATTGCCAGGTCTCGTCTACAGGGGGAGTTTGTCTAAGCATAGGCAAAGCTGTCAGAATAAAATAGCATCTGTGAAATGAGGCCTGACAAAAGATCTTGTGATCACCTGCAGTGCATCAGCGATTCTAAAGATATTACCTGAAAAAGGGATGTCTGAAGATGGAGAGAAAGGAACTGAAGATGAAGCAGCTATAGTATAATCCAAGACAAAGTCCTGACCCTTTCTGGAAACACTACATCCAGGTGCAGAAATGAATGATGTAGAATTATGGAGAAGGTGAAGGAAAAACACCATAACCCCACAAATTTGATAAAAGGGAGGTGACTTAGGGTTAACAATAAAAATTCTGTTCTGCAGTCAGAGCCTAAAGGTAAGGCAGGACTCAGGGCTATTCCAGTAGGTCAGGATCCTGCCAGTAAAGGAAAGGTCCTTTCCAGAACAGGGAATCACAATGGCAAATTTCAACATCAATAGAAATAGAGACTAAAATTTTAATTGACTTTGTGTTTAGAAATGTTTGAAAGGGTACAGGATTTGTAGATGACAGGGTGCATGGCAAATAAGAGGAACTATAGAGAATAGAAATATTGGTAGGGTTGAGGGTGGGGTGGAAACGAGATTAATTCATCAGAGCAGCACATGAGAGAATTATTACATGTGCTGAAAGGTCAGAGATTGGTTGTTTTGCCATAGGAGTATTGACCACAGTGCCTCATTATCGCTGTTGTCACCTAACTTCAGGTAGCCAAGTTTAACCATTTTAGTCTCAGCTTTTACAATCATAAGTCAGGAGTAAAATCCAGAAAACGTTGAAGGTGATTGCAGTAAGGTCAGGATCCATCCCAATAAACTAATCTTGTAATTATTTCTAACACTAAACAAAGCATCCTTAAGAACACCCACCAATTCCTCTGTATGGCCAAAGACAGAGAACGGGGATCTGGGCTAGGTGCACTTATGGATCAGAGGTAACATAGCTCCTCATAACCTCTTACATTCAATGCATTAGGCAGAAAAGAACTCACGGCACATACAGCCAAGAGTCTGTCATTAGTGTATTCAAAATCAAATTGAGTAATCATATTAATCTAAATCTAGTTGTTAAAAAAAAATATAATAATACATATTAAGAATAGTTTGATAAAGAAAAAACTTAAATAATAGTAACCGTGTAGTTAAAATTGAAATACACATTAAGTTTTTATCCCTTCCTGATTTTGTGCTCATCCTTCCACTGCTCAAGTGGGCTGCAAAGTTGGTATCTCCATAGTGCTGGAGATGGTGTTATAATGATATGTCAACCTCTGATGTCTCATCAGGAGGCATATGGTGTTGCTAGTTTCCTCTTTTGCCTCAATCTAGGATTCACTTCGGGAAATTCTTATACATTTGACAGCATGCTTGTTCTTCACTGATCTGTAACCCTTGTTCTTGATCTGTAGCTGCATGTTGCATCTGCATTTACTACATGTGGTAACTTTTATGTATTAGATGTTTTCTTCTTTTTTATTTTGTTATCTGTAAAATAAATTTTGCCCATCTTCAGGTAATCATTCCTTCAGCTGACCATTGTTGAGTTGGTTATAAGCATGGAGTCTTCTGTACCAAGTCTGTAATCCATCTCTTACCATTCCATGCCTGCACTCCCCTCACGCCCCACATATCTTATGGCCTCACTTCTCAAAGCTTCTGCTTTCATATAAAAGCTTCTGCCATGTCCACATTATTGTCTACTTCTTTATGTTAGAGGTGACAACATACAAAGATAAACAGAATGAAAACAAATTCACCTTAGACACCTGGTCAAATATAAAAAATGGTGTTGGAGTTAAATCCAGTAAAACAAATCTTCAGGTGGGTCAAGAAAAGCTCAGTAAGAGTGGA